>NW_025113109.1:112747-118215 GCF_010416935.1 Polistes fuscatus | reverse complement strand
TAATATTATATTGCAACTACTATGTTACGAACGTTGCATAAATACCACCGTTGAAGAGCATAGAACTTGTGCGGCCGGCAAAGTGTTAAGAGGTTACCAAAGGCATGAGTGAGCTACAGCAGTAAAACAAGGAGTTGCGGAGTTTGTTACCGGCTGTTGCTAAGTCTCCTCAACAAGCTGCTGTAGCTGCTACAAGGTAGAAAGAACAAGCGCTTCCATCCTTGACAAGACTGATTTGTTCAGGTGTTGGGCGAAAAAAAGCAGCGCTTGCAGCTAGGAGCATCCACAGTGCAGGTAATACTGCCACCCCACGTACTGGGGAGAGAAAGAAGAAGCAGTCAGCTGACAACAGCACTGCTAAAAAGAAGAATACACAGGAGGAAGTTGGAAGAATAATAACCCTAGTAAAATGGTGAGGGAGACTACAGAGGATTTCCTGGTATCTATCGAGAGGTTTCATACTAGGATGCTCTCCTCAAGACTATGGAGAAAATTAACCTCAAGAAGTTAGGCCACGGCAGAATACCCGTTAGAAGGGGTATTATGGGAGCCTTAATTTAGAGTACCGTGGGAAGCATGCTGCAGATAAGGCGGATCAAGTAGCTGAGGCCCAGAAGAGGACAATCTCGGAGGTCAACATTATTCGGCCGCTAAAATAGGCTCCAACAGGCTGGTAGGTCTGAATTCCGGAGCAAATATCAAAATCATAAGGAATGCTCTGTTAGAAATAAATGGTACATAGACCTAAACCAAATTAAGGTTAGGGAGAAAAGAGCTGAGCTCGTCTGGGTAAACCATTGTTACGGCTACGATAGCGATAATTCAGGCTGCCCTCAGTAAGGGCAAGAATTGTAAACCTTCGACAACAACCGCTGCAGTGCCATCGATGTCTTGCCAGGGGGCACGTTGCTGCGAGTTGTCCAGGCACACCTATGCTTTATTTGTGGAAAACCGAACTATGTGGCTAAAGCGTGTGGCAACAATGATGCGCGTCCGGTATGCAAGGACGTCAGTCATAAGAACACAAACAATCGGGCGGGGCTCTGTGAGTGTCCAGTAGTGCCTACGCGTAAGATTAGATAAAGTACTTTTGTATCCGTAAGTACGAGTAGGGTTAGGCCTATAGCAGGTCTTGCGGGTGCCGGAAATAGCGTGGAGGACGATGGAATAGCCGTGGACCTGTCTATTCCCACAAGTGTGGGGCATGGAACAGTAGATCAAGACTTGGGCTGCGAAATAGACAGGCTTGCAGAACCTGAGGTGAGAGCAGGGGTCGACAGTGTTAATAATAACTAACAGTGAATACACACACCCAGTGTCTACAAATTAACCTGAACCACGCGCACGTGCGCAAGACCTGCTTGCATAGCGTATACGCAAGAAGAGAACGGGATTGCTGTCATTGCGGAGCCATAGTGGGTGCCTCCCAGGGATGAGAAATGGTTCTTTTCCCAGGGAGGGACTCATCTATCTGCGGTGCTAGTGGGCGAAAGCAAGAGACCCTACTTCCAGTTCCCAGAGGAGACCTTACTTCCAGTTCCCAGAGGAGACCTTACTTCCAGTTCCCAGGGAGAACCCTACTTCCAGTTCCCAGAGGGACCCCTATTTCCGGTTCCTAGATGGGACCCTATTCCGGTTTCGAGAGGAAATCCTTATTTTCGGTTTCTCGTCGACTCTAATTTCGTAAGTTTATCATCAGTTTTACGACAGTTTTGTTTTAATAGATAAGATTCACAACAATCATCTTTACATTTTCTTTGTCATAAGACATTTGTCTTTTCTAATGCCTCACTATCAAATACTGGTTTAAGATTTTTTGTTTCTGGTTACACAGGAAGAGGACCACACCCAGACAGCACGAGGACTACACCGTTATTTTAATGTAATTTATTGTTCACAGATTCCATATTATTTCGATTCTATCCATTTTTCACTTCTCGCTTATCATTTGTTATTTGGTATTCCCCTTTACGTTTCATTCTCGATAATAATTTAGAGGATTTCCCTTCTCGGGACTTTCATTTTCTATGGTTTAAACTTAATTCGGATAAGAACATCTTCAGGATGCAAATCCTTGGTCTTCAGAAGCAGTTACCTCCTCGTGGTTAGACCTGGACGATGGCGTTTATTTATATAATGTTTAACATATTTTATATTTTATCCATTGCAAGTAAAATCTAGCCAAAGACTGCTTGCCATAAACATAATTTTAATTAGTTTCTGTTAACTTCCCAATTAATACCATATTCTCTTACCCCATTCCTTAGTTCCTTCTATCAGTTTCATCTATGGAAACTATTACTTATAATGTTTCTTAATAATTATGATTACGAATAAATGAAGTACTTTGATACGTTAACGACTTCTGCATAATCTTTTCTTTTCAGGTTCGTCTCCCGTTTCGTCTTCCTATATTTTTAATCAAGGTCTCAATGGGTAACGGGTGGATTTCTTCTTCGCAAAGGGCACCATTTGTTAAGATGGAATCAACTTCAGGAAAGCGACCTTACCCACGCGAGCCTTGATTCTATCTTACGCATAAGGATAAAATCATGTCTTGTTTAAAATAACCCCAGACAAAACGATCCTATTTTTAATGTTTTGTTGGCAGGAAAAATTATGGAGACAATGCAACACTTAGTCCAAGAGAAGGGAGAACGAATCAAAAGAGAGAGACCGAGTTATATAAATGGTAGTATGACACAATTATTTTTACAGGTACCATGGAAAGCACAAAATTATATACATTTATTGAAGTTATACTTCTTTTGGCGCGTTAGGGAAATGTAATGGGGAGTGATTTGGTTCCGAGCGTCTGGGAAAACGACACCATGAAGTTGTCGGTATTACGACGCGCGGCAAAACGATTTCAAGTTTACGGCATGAAGTTGTCTCTCTTCTTCTTCCCCTATTTCTCAAGCGGGTTACCCATCCAAATACTAATCGTAATAAGCGCTGCTTTACTTAAATGATCGAGCGAGAACTAATGCTGTAACCGCGCCACGGCCGTTGACGCATAGAGTAATTCGATATCTCCCTTAAATTAATATGGACTGATATCTATATTTTATATTTTAGTATTCTTTTCTTCTTCTATATATATATATCGATCGATTGAAAATATTTTCTTTTCTTTTTGAAGTTATTTTTGAAGTTATTTAGTTAAATTAATAGAAAAGAATAATTAGTAGCTATCTACTCATATTTACAATCCTCCTCCTTTTACCTGGTCACGCTATCAATATATATATATATATATATATTTATAAAATTAAATAACTTCATAAATAAATGAGAATAAAAATATATAGTAAAAGAAAAATAATCTTCTTCCATTAGAAAATATTATCGATCATCAAGCAGGGAAGAGGACAGGTTTCTTAAATCAACTATATTCTATGTAAAAATAAAATTAATAATAATAATACTAATATGTAATAATAATAACATTAATTAAAAATAAATTAGGAAATTAAAAACTAACAAGGAAAATTAATAATGATAATAATACTAATAATATCATTGTGATAGGCAATCTGTAATTAATATAAAAATATAGAATTTAGCATGAAAGAATGGAAACGTATTGTGCACATGAATTTTTTTTGATTGTTTTGAAGTATACTTCTTTTTCAATACTAAATACGAGCGTAGCCTGACGAGGATTTCCTTCAAATTGTAGACACTCAACGTAATTACAATTTACGTACCATTTATAAAGATTATAGATTCTTAACGTATATTCGAAATACGCAGCTCAATTATTTTGAAAATATTGAAAATAACGAAATATTCTTATCGTCCCTCTCCACTTTTAAACCGTTGCTAAGCACGCCCTGCTGGGCCTATTAAACAAAGCACTCGTCCTATTCTTCCACTGGACGCCTACGACGATACGTCTTAGATGAGCAGCGAAGATTTACAAAGAAAGCGACGAACAAAGCGATTTAAGCTAGAACGAATAAGAAAAGTATAATACTTTCCTATACTTCATAAACGAGGTGAAACTTTTGTTGAATCCGTATACAAGCGAAGCGAGCAAGAGGTGAGATTCGTTTAATTTTTTGTTAAAACCGCAATTCCTTATTATGTTTTTTATCAACCAGAGCTTTTAAGCTACAAGGCTTTTTGTCTGAAGAGCCATATAGTATATACTTTGTATTTACTTAACCAAGAGTTTTCTTTTTCTTATTTGTTGTTTATTTATTAATTGTTATTAATTGTATTTTATTTAAATTGTATTTATTATCTTATTTATTAAAGTTTTTATGAAGTTATATTTTATTTTTATTACAAATGTAGAGTAATATTGGCATTCGGGAAAATTGTAGTTATTTCATATTGAATAAAATGAAGATGGAGAATAATGTTGTGTGGCTTAAGTTTTCAGATTCACTAAAGATTGGCTAGAAAATCGTACAGAAAGTTGCTGGACAGTTGCGATTTAAATTAATAATACAATAGTGCCGATCGACGTAGATCTCCAACATTCTCCTTAGCAACAATACAAAATTACGATTAAGCGTTCACATTATCTATAGTTTAAATTTTATTATTTGTTATTAATTATTGTGAAAATTTATTTATTTTATTTTAGTTATTTTAATTATTTAATTTTTTTAATTTTGAATTTATTAAAACTATAATCTCTTGCAGCTTCTTATTGACCAGGATCAGTATACATTTCAATTTCTGTTTAAATTTTCAATATGCCTACACTAATGCAGAGAAATGTAGAGATTATCGTCTTCGTAGGAAAAAGAATCAGGAATAAGGAAATAAGAGGAAAATAAGGAAAATAATGAGGGAAATAAGAAAAAATGAGGAAAATAGGAAAATAATGAGGAAAATAAGGAAATAATGAGGAAATAAGGAAAATAATGAGGAAAATAAGGAAATAATGAGGAAAAAGGAAAAATGAGGAAATAAGGAAACATAATGCACGCTAATGCAAACGTTGTAGGGTTCATTGGCTGGAAGAAAAATGATTCAAAAAGCATATGAATTGCCTGCGAATGAAATTTTATGTACTCCGTCAACTTCTAATTTACTTTGGCGAACCGGCTAAGCCTGTGATTAATTACAATTTAAATAATTTAAATGTCTCAGCAATAACTAATATAATTGCTAATTATTTTTTCTTTTTATTTGGTCTTTATGTTTTAAAGTTATTTGAAGTTCTTTGAAGTATTACATTTATTTTATTTTTGACATTATTTTACTTTATTTCTCAAGAAAACCCAATTGTCTGCGAATGGAACTTGATGCGCCCCGACTTCGAATTTACTAGTGACTTATGAACCATCGGCTCAGCCTATGATTACCGGTTACAAAATTTATAATTTAGAATTCACGCAATAACTAATAGTACTGCTAATTTATTTTTGAATTGATACTTCTTTTGATACATTTGGGAATTTGGTCTTTATTTTTTTACTTTTACTTCTTCAGATGCATCGTTGTATACT
>NW_025113109.1:0-111605 GCF_010416935.1 Polistes fuscatus | reverse complement strand
TGAGTGAATGGAGTGAATTTAGTGGTCGGCAAAAATAATTTTCTTTCAAGAAACAGGCGGTCTGAATAAGCAATTACCTGACGATATAAATCCGTATGAGGTGTTTAGCTTGTTAGTCGTTGACGAAATCATAAACTTGCTGGTATTAGAAACTAATAGATATGCACAACAAAAATTAAATGAATCGAGGCTGACTCCAGGTTCACGAATGCGTAAATGGAAATCAACAAATCCTGAAGATTTAACTGTGCCTTCGGTTCGACGAAATACGCATTGCATCACCATTCGCAGAAATAATTTGGGAAAAAGCCTTAGACGCGCATGCAAACGGTGTAACGCAAATAAAAGGGAAGAATGGAAACAGCAAAGGTACGAGCAAATTTAGAAAACCTACTACATTTTGTCCAAGCTGCCCTGGTCAACCGCAACTTTGCAGCGAATGCTTCAATTTTGCACTGTAAATTTTTTGTTAAAAACGATTTTTAAAAAAATTTAACAGTATTATTATCTCCTGTTAAATATTTATCTAAATATGTTCGGAAATCCTTTGAAAGGAGTCACGGAAGTAAAGGGGAAACGGCTTGATGAGAACTCTTGCTGTCACCCGAATATGGGTGACGTGGCCTGATGAGAACTATTGCTGTCACCCGAATACGGGTGACATGGCAGTCAACGTGTTAATTATATGGCGAGACACAAAATTAAATCATTATTTTTACTCTTAACTAAATAATATTAGTTTCTGTTAAAATGAATATTGTTTTTCTTTTATTCAAATTTCATAATTTTTGACAATAAATAAAAGAACGCCGCGCTTATACGCCGATATATATAAATATACAAAACGCACGACACTCGATTGCCAAAACGAAAAATTCTTGCTATCGAAAGAAAAAATATAAAAAGAGAAATATCGGTTTATTGTCTCACTCGCACTCGTATGCAGAACGCTCAACATTCGACGGCCAAGACAAAAATACTCGCTATCGCCTAAACATATAGAAAGGGAGAAATATCGGTTTCTTCTTTCAGTCGCACTTGCATTTAAGGCCGAAAGACCCGAAGATTACCGAAGATCCTTCGTTTGTGTATTAGTACATACGGACGCTCGCACGCACACTAGCACGCTCGCGTGTAAAAGCCGACTGGGAGGCGGAACTTGCTTCCCCACTCTTACAATTATTTTAACCATCTTTTTTCCAATATTTCTCGCATATTTGTGAAAATACGAAGATAAACCATACAACAATTTTTATATATTTTTTAATTCTCTGCCACTTTCGTTTAAAACTTTTTTTGATTAAATGCCTAGATTCTAAGAAAAGGCTATTTTTTACCAATTTTTACCCTTTTTTACTCTTTTTTTTTAAAGCTTACACATCAAGTTGCAAAAAAAATTGTACCACTCGAATTAGCGTCGTCAAGTTTTTAGACAAATTCGCAGGCTGATAAGAAATTTTGGAAGTTTGGCTCTTTTTGACTGGCTTAAAAGGGAACTTCTATTTTTAATTTTTGGGCTTCCTCTAAAAGACAAGGAGAAACAGAAAGTATGCTAAGGGTATCGATATCGGAGTCTACGTATCACACAAATATTCTCTTCGTTTTTTCACATATTTCACATAATTTGTATTCAGTATAAAGTTTACTTTTTTTCTCAATCAGTCAATCAATCATACAAAAATAGCATCAGATTCTATTATCCATATTATCACTAGATTGTGGCTTAACTTGCTGCGAATTCGTGTGTATTATTATTTAAATAAAATGTCTTGAATAAATACTGCGACTTCGCACAGTTATCTCGTACAGCTATAGTACGAAAGATGGTCCCGATAAGGCTATATAAAAAAACGTTCATTACTCCAAAATATAAATTTTATTCTGAAAAAATAATGAAAGTTTTAAAAACAAATCGGAGATTTATTTCTTACCTTATCGATTTCTCATTTGTCCTTCGACAGAAGTTTAGTTTTATGGAGAATTCACTTCTACCGCGTGTGAACTGCACGCATGAATTTTTTTTGGATTTATTATCGTTACTTCGAAGTTTGAAAGCGCTTACGTAAAGCCGTAACGAAAGAAATGGATCGAATCGAGCAGCGTATTTTTGACACGTTCGGACAGTGAGAATCAACTCGAAGATGCAGAAAAAGACTTACTCAAAACTAATAACTTTATATTAAATTTAAAAATTACCATATGATAAAAAATTGACTTCTATGAATAAAATCAAATATCCTCATTATACCGAAATTATCGATAAAAGCAACTTAAGTATCTCTTGAGTTATTTTGTAAAATACTTAATTATTAATTTAATGTGTTATTTTTCAGTCTATTTGTGATTTTTTTACTTATTGCTAAGAATACGAATACCGATATCCTTAATGAAAACTGAAACTCATAGTTTTTAAAAATTATTTTTATTTGTACAGTTAATTATACAATTATTTTATTGGAAAAATAGTATCGACAAAAATGATAAATATTATCGCTTGTTAAATCTCAAGAATTTAGTTTCAGTTGGTTGCGAAGTTATTCTGAATTTTATGTTAACATTTTCAACTGTTACGAGATCGTTTATTCGAACAGTAAATTTTCTCAATAAACTAGCAGCGATTGCTTTCATTTGGGCCATGTCAAATATTGACCTAAAAAGTAATAATAAAAACATGTACTTTGCTGATAAATTTTTTAGAATACTATTTCAAGAATGCATAAAGATGCGCTTTTACCTATGCATCCTCTTTATCCCAAGCTGAACGGGATGAAACATTTCGGGTTATAATTTCCCAGCAAGAACCGATCCGGGTTAAATCTTGAAGGATCATTCCAATATTTATCTTTTCGATGAAGTGAAAATATTGCAACAACTACATGAAAATTTTTTGGTATTATCACATTGTCGTTCACTTAATGAAATAAATACATATTATTCTAACAAAGACAGTAATGTCAATGGAAAAAAAAATATACCAAAAATATTTTATTATATGTAAATATACCTTTTGTATACCTATATAGTTTGCGTGCAATAAATGGAGCTGGAGGAAAAAGACGTAATGTTTCCTTGATGACTCGATCCAAATATTTCATTTTCTTAATATCTTCCATTATAATAGGAACATCTTTCGGAACGCTTGAGCCGTACAAATCGTACAACTCTTCGTATACTAGATTCTGCAATCGAAAAAGCTGAATACATGATACAAGTTTTGTATGAAAATATAATTGAGTTTTAAAAGATAATGAAAAATAAGATACTGCTTAAGTGCAATCTGTGCGTACTTAAATATCTGAAAACGTGGCTAACATTAAAAATAAAAATGAAAGTGTATTAGCTTCACTATCGCTTCCCTAAAAAATAATACAAAATGGTTTTTACTTTTAATGGATAAAAAGAAATTTTATGTAATTTCAAATAAATTTTTGATAAAAAATAAAAAAGAAACAAAAAATTTATATAAAAAAAGGGGAATTAAAAGAAAATTTTATACGGGCAAATCGTTTATAAAGTGCAGTAAATTTGATAAATCATACCTCAATACTTTCATTATCATCGAAGATTAGGACTAATTTAGTGCCTAGCCACAATAGCCACGGCGAAAAATAGTTTGCGAATAATTTCATTATGTTATGAGTTATATCTAATTGTAAGACAAATTCTTTCAATAGAGATTGCATAAATATAGACATTATAAAAGTGAAATAAAAATGTACGTTTTAAATCACCAAGGAAAATATTCAGGTTTCCAATCAAAAGGTAAGCTTTTGGTCCTGAAAAATTTTTTGCCATGTTATACTCACGAAATTTATTTATTATATAATTAAGACCATAGAATTACATTATTATTATTGCTGTTGAAGTACTAACTTTATTTATATACACCATGTTTAGTTAAATAAATACAAAACTGTAAAACAACCTAAAATAGTTTTAAAATATTGCTGGGTCCTATCTTGTAAGCCAGGAAGTGATATTAAGTTAACACTTCGCAGCGACTTCTTGTATCTTTCGTGATTTAACAGAAACTAGGAAAGAATCATCAGACGGGGAACCTATTTAAGCAAGATCAAGATTATACCTTATCCAGTTTTCAAGGATACTTTCAACACGTGTAGACAAAATTAGACAAAAACCTGTATGTTATCTATTCATTTATTCCGTGCGTAATATTATTATTTTGCATAGTCGCAATCTATATAGTTTTTTAAATTAGAAGAAGTTAATCGATATTATTAACATAGTTTCTTTTTAAAGAAATCTTGTTTTTATCCCTTCCCACTATTTGACTTTGTTTATGGTAATAAATAATTACTAGATAAATGAGATACATAAATGAAAAGCAAGAAGTTTTTCGATTACAGGTCAGATTGAAATGACCTTATTTTGCATTATTATATAAGCGTTTCGATAAGTTTTAATTATTCAAGATGAAATACAATTTTTTCTTATCTTATTGAAATATTAAATTATTGTGCTTGTTCGGTGAAATTAGGGCATTTGACCGATTTGTATTGCGCGCCGAATAGGTTAGATAGCGACGGCGTTGAGATATTAGATTGGTTAGAATTACACCCTAAATAGGATCGGTCACGGCTGCCTTAGTTGAGTTATGAGATACATGTAGGACCGCCTTAGCATGACAGGTACATGCGAGTGCGTCTTGCGGTATGTTGGAGGGGAGATTTGTGCGTGGAGCCTTGGTCTCGAGGGCGCACCCGGCAGACCAGATCTGGATAGCGAGAGTAAGTTTTCGTTTCTGGAAAAGGAAAGTGACGCCATATTGGCCTTTTATAAGTGAGAGCTGTGTTGTTCTTTGTGGTGTGCTTCCGAGCTACCGACGTGTAAGTTTGAAAGGGTAGTGCATGGTCACAACTGCGCTATTTACTAAGTTTGAAGGGGTTGTGCATGGAAACAACCGCGCTCTTTACTAAGTTTGAAGGGCTTGTGCAAGGACACAACAGTGCTATTTACTAAGATTCAAAGGGTTATGCACGGACAAAACAATTTTTTTACCGCGAGTAGCGGTTTCTCTTTACAGTGCTTGCCGGTCTACCAGTGTAGGATAGAGTTGCATCGGTACGGGCTACACCCAAGTTGAGGTTGTTGGCGACGAGGATAACGCGCCTTTGTAAGACTGATAACGTGTCTAAGTAGATAGTGGGGTATCATGAATAGTTGCGGTGGAAACAAAGGTAAGAGAGATCTCTAGCGTAAAGAAAAAAAGAGGTCCTTCGCAACGAAATAAGTGCTTGTATTCTTTCTTTAACTTGTCTACAGGGTACTATTTACATTGTACTATTTGTTTGAATAAAGCCTTTGCTTGCCCCGGCTTTTCTCTCAACTCCGTGAGAGTTTTTATTCCGAGGCAAGTGTTTTATATCGCGTAAAATTGTGTTGATTGATTTATCTATCCTTTCCTATCTCACTCATTCGTACATTAATTTAACCGAACTCACGACGTTAATTTCAAATTGTTTAAGTCTTATATTCTGCAAACAGTGTTAGACAAATTTTTGATCGCACGTGTTTCTCTCGTAGGATTTATATGTTATATATTTCTGTTGTGAAATAAAAAGAAAAGTGATATGGACGCCGAGCACTTTACAATAGGCAGGTTTAATTTTAAATATTTCCGTTACAAACAGGTAGTTGTCACGTGTTACCGTAAGTGAGAAAGCTTAAGAGAAGTTCTGGATTGTAATAATCTCCTGAGTAAGGCTTTGAGAGACTGTATTAATCACTTAAGTGGTCAAACAAATGGTATAAGATCGACAATGAGCAAACTGAGATTTCTTTCAGGTGTGCACGTTGTACGCGTAAAAAAACTTCGATTGCAATAGCTGCCGGAGAAGCCGGCGTTACGGCGAGTCTTCAATAGTCGCTGGGGAACGAGGCGTGTCTTCATCGCGCGACAACTTTTGGGTGTCGCCGTCCATTGGGAACGCTTATTCCCAAACAGTTTCTATTACTTCTTTTATTACACTGTCTTGTCAGATTATGATTCAATAGAAATTCGTTAGAAAATTATTGTTACATAAAATTGTAATAGTCTGAGAGCGAGTGGTCAGCAAATTGCATGTAATTTACAAAAATCCAAATTTTATTGAGTCAATCTCTCATACCTGGTATACATTAGAGGGAAACTAATTAAGTTTGGCGACAGTATATGTATAGTCACTTAAGTAACATAGGTACAAAATTTAGACCAACGTTATGAGCATTTTACCAAGGCTGTCGTCTGGATATTTTATTATTTACTATTATTATTATAAAAGAAATAATTGCAGACAATTGTAACGGTTTTGAGGTTATGGCATTCACTATAGAAAGTGCCAAGAAAAATAAAATTTGGAGAATAGCATTTTCTTATTATTTAAAAAATGCATTCCAGATTAGAGTTAACGCGAGAGGGAAAGCCACGCCACGACGGTTTTAATTGGTGGTAGGTGCAATCGTCGACAGCAAGAAACTGTCATGAGCTTGGAGGTAAGTGACCTTGCCTCGGCTCTGGTAAATGCTACAGGCAATAGATCGTAGGTAGGCAACCTGGCCTGCGATGTAACAAATGCGACAGGAAGAGAAGAACGTCACCTGAAGAAGTGGCAAAGGGTTGCCAGGGCCGCAGAGAGAGTAAAGCTCTTCGGCTCGGCTTCACCAATTTTGGGGAGGTTATTTAAGTGAGCGAGGCCCTTAACCTATTCCTCAGAGGGAGAGGTTGTGGACTTAACGAGCCCGGAGAAACAAGGCTCTGAGAAGACTCCTGCATGGGCATGGAAACAAGCAGTCTACTCGAACAGACCAGGGAATATACGCTGGTTGCCGAGTCCGAAAAGGGCGATCAGCTAACCTCAAAATGGAGATCTCAGGTCGTATGAAGCGTTATCACCTCGAGGTTCTCCAGGTGATGAAAGTCCTGTACGAGCTCCTAGGGGCTAGAGGTTTCGGGGACGCTAAGAGTTCGGGGGCTATAGCCCAGCTTCGGGCCGAAAATAGAAGCATCGCAGAAGAGAATAAAAGCCTTTTAACAGAGATTGCGCTTCTCAGAAAGGAAATATGAAGGAGAGCGAGAAACCCTCCTCCCCCCAATACCTCTACTTCTACAACTTTCACGGCTAGGAAGATTTCAGCAAGCAAGGCAAGGTCGTGCAGTGAGCTGCGACTAGCGCTAGCTACGTGTGACGAAAAGTAGGACCTGAGGCAGCTTGCTGAAATTGTGCGGGTCCTGACAAAAGCGGTGGTGAATCCTGTTAGACATTTAGAAGACAGTTACAAAATCGCGAACAAAACGCCTAAAAAGTTTTAGGTATTTTATCAAAAGAATAATTGCGGTAAACACTCCCAGGACAGGAATTTCAGGGTAGATTGGTGGTCACGCGATGTCGCGATGTTGAAGGCTATGGTTACCGTGGCTTGAAAACTCTATCTTAGAGCTAGGCTCAGTGGGAAAGAACCAAGGATCGACCTATAACTTGAGGCTCTGCGGGAGGCCAAGAGGACTTTGGTCAAGACCATCGAATCCGTGTTCGTGGTTCGACGGTAAGCGCTTATGTGATAGTGAAGAACTATATACTAGAGTGCGCAGAGAGGCGTCGTGCTGATGTCCTGGTTTCGCTGGACATCAGTAACGCGTTCAATTTGAACAATTTGCTGATTTTAATCTAAGAATAAAGATTAATTACAATCATTCTATTTATCCTGATATTGTAACATGCAATAGTGAGTAAAATAGCAATATTCTTTTTAGTTAAAATACTTTACCAATTATAATGTATGTAGTATTATTATTAAGTGGTGTTGGGAACTCGAAAGCTCGTTGCCGCATATACTAAATCCCGCCAGTGTTTTCGTCCCTGAGCGCGATCCCTCAATTCACGATCCTTAAATCCCATTTCCCTAATATCCCTTCTAATATTGTCCTCTTATTTACGCCTTTGTCTACCTAATGGTCTTTTTCCATTGGGTATACCAGTAAGTATTTTAATATATGTATTGTATTGTTTTTATTTCAATTTATCACATACTCTTCTTCTCTTTTTATATTTTGTATATTTCATATATAAACTACTTTCTTAAATAGTTTTATCTAAGTATGCAGCTCTACATTTTGAATTCCATTCAAAGACCGTTGCACATCCAAGGAAAAGACTTCATATCAGCTTCGGATCTATGCATGTAAATTTAATTTCCCAATGATTACCGATATAATTAACGACAAATTCCGAAAAATCTTATCAACCGACAAATTCCGAATAATCTTATCAAGACCATAGAGGACATCTATAGAAACAATAAGATCCAAGCAAAGATAATGGTGCCTTGACTGAACCGATTGATGCAGGTCGTGGTATCCGACAAGGGGATTCCTTAAGTCCCCTGCTTTTTAACATCATTATGGACGAAATAATAAGAAACGTAAGACTTCTACAAGGATATAAAATGGGCAACGAAGAAATAACCATCCTATGCTATGTTGATGACGCTGTATTAGTGGCCGAAAATGAGGATGATCTACAACGTCTACTACACTGATTTAACTGCATAGCAAATCATTTAATATGAAAATATCGGCCCAGAAAACTAAATACATGACAACATCAAAGACACCGTTAAGATGCAAACTGGAAATTGAAAAGAAGGTTATTCAGCAGGAAATGAGATTTAAGTACCTAGGAATAGAAATCTCAGGGTATGGTGATGTTGAAGCAGAGGTAAGAAAACAGACAATGAAGGCATCCAGAATAGCGGGTTGTTTGAATGACACAATATGGCGAAACAAAAGCATGGATATAGAGACCAAAGCAAGAATCTATAAGGCAACGGTGAGACCTATTATGACATATACCGCAGAAACTCGACCAGACACAGCGAAAACGAAACAGTTACTAGAGACAACCGAAATGAGAGTTGTTCGCAGAATAGTTGGAAAAACACTACTGGACCGAGAGAGAAGTGAAGATATAAGAAGAACATGCAAAGTAGAGAACATTAACGAATGGATACTAAAAAAAAAGAATGGAACGAACACATTAACAGAATGGACAACGGAAGAATTGTCAGAATTGCACGGGATAAGTCACCGGTTGGCCGCAGAAGCACGGGGCGCCCACGAAAACGATGGTGCGACAATTTAACAGTGCAATAGGCAGAAAAACGTCGTTACGAAACAGGCAATTTGCCTAAACTAAAGAATGAAGAAGAAGAAGAATGATTACCGATATAAAGATTTCTCTTAACTAATGTATTCTTCGTAGAGTTTCAATTTGAATTATTATGCTAATAGAATCCAACTGTTTTTACAACTAATAAGCAAGACATGAATCTGTAAAAAGGTAAAATAATAATCTTGCTTCTAAGAGATACAAATATTATAATTCCTTGAAAAATATTTATTCAAAGCATTAAAAAGCTTATTCTCTCCGCTTAGGTTATCTATCATTTTATTGGAAGAGGAAGCGCATTATTTTCAATAACGATAAGAAGAAGCCGACGACATTAAAATCATGAAAGACTTTAAAAGACATTTTTTTCTTTTTATTCACACATGGAAAGAACCATGTGCATTGATATTCTATCAGAAGAAATAAAAAAAAGAATGCATCTTAGTTATTTATAAATTATTTTCTACAATAATTCTTATTAAATAAATTATAATCTATTGCAACTTTTTGTCCAGTATCAGTATGCATGTAAATTTCTGTTTCAGTTTTGGAGATCTATAAAACTAATGTACGGAAGTGTAATGTCTATTACTATCGTTACAAAAATGTATCTAAAAGAAAGTATTCATCATAAACAAACATAGAACGTTCTGAAGCGTATAGGCTGCGAAAAAAATTATTTCGTTACAAAAAAAATTATTTCGTTACGCAAAAGAAATATAACTTCTTACGTGCGTACATAAGTCTACACACGAATTTTTTTACATTTAATTTGATCATTTTTAGTCTATTTTTCATTACTCTCTTATTTTCTCTTATCTTTTTTAAATACAAGTCATTGAACATTATGTTACCCTCTTCATTAAAGTATACCTTTTCTTATTCTTTTATTATTGTGATCAAAACTGTTTTTTCTTGGAGTCTTTGATTGAATGTTGTTTTTAATTGATTTTAATATCTTTGTTTTCATTAATTCTGCATATTCATTTGCAAACATCATGTGTTGTGGTAGTAATGCTTATTCTTCATTCTTCTCTTTTCTAATTCAGGTTATAGCGATTACGTTCGTATTTCTACCCTTTGGTGATGCCGAAAATTTTAATGCTTGCTGCAATATTTTCGTCATTGTAAAAATAATTGTCGTTTTTTAAGAAAATTGTAATTATTATGTTGATAAATAAGCCGAAAAGTGTTTCTCTGTAAATAAAGTTATAAATTTAATTAACTGTACATGTACGGGTTATCTACAATATAATATATATGATATTACCCCTGTAAACAAAGGAACGTAAATTGAAGTTATATTGTTCTTGCACACATGTGCATTTTAAGTAATAATTCTATTCTCTCTTTCTCTCTCTCTTCCGGTAATCCTAACTACCACGTTGGCGCATGCAAAGCGTGGCACATTTTAGCTAAAGAAATTTAAATTTTTTTACATTTATGTAATAAATACGTCAACGCCCATGGCGCGGTGACAGCACTAGTTCCTGCTTCGATCATTAAGTCAAGCAGCGCTGAGTACGATTAGTACTTGGATTGGTGACCCGCTTGAGAAAAAAGAAAAAAAGAGGAAGAAAAGAAGAGAAAAACGACTTCATGCCATAAATTTGAAATCGTTTGCCGCGCATCGTAAATACCGACAAACTTCGTGGTGTCGATTTTTACCATGTCGCTCGTAAAAGTCTCACTCTCATCACATTTCCCCAAACTCTCCAAAAGAAGTATATCTTCGAAAAGCTATTATAACGGGACAAAGTCCTAATAAAAAGAGGAAGCAGAAGAATATAATAAATACATTAGCTAATATTAAAAACAGAAAAAATATATAAATTCATTTAATACCAATACGTGTATACAATATAATACATTTGTAAGACTTGCTGTGGGAACATTAAATCTTAGTTATCTGTTTCATAAGAAAACTGTTCAAATTATATTAAAAATAATCTATCTATTTATTCTCTATATTTGCATATACATTTTTGTCTTACTAAAATTTTTAACGACTTTAGCTGTAAAATCATTTTTGGATTAGTCAGTTTTTGCAATCGATCAAGTGACCATAAGTATGTAGATTACTTTCGCCTATCTAATGTACACGTTAACATTTCCTAGACTTTGGAATGTTACGACGGCGGCGAATTATCATTGAACGATAACACGTGATCTCTGTTAGAAGTGCGGACGTGAGATCTCCCTTCCACTATTTTCAGCCAGAACGAAGCTTAAGTAAGACTCTTACAGGTGGCGAACTATGAAGCCACGCGTGGAAATCCGTATTGTATAAAAATAATGCAAACAATTTTTTATTGCAGAATGAACTCGCATGTATAAACCGTATTCAATAAGTGTCAAACATATTTACTAGACACATACTTGGTAACGAGCTATGACGCTATTAAAGCTGGATTATTATTGTTCAAATCCTTGGTACATTTTACTATTTTTCGGGTAAACTCTTTTAGAAAATATATTAAAATATCCAATAAGTGCTTTCGAAAATAAAACAAAGATAAGTTTTCTATAGTCGTTTAGATTTTAAATATTAAAATAAAAAAAATTATTATTTTTTTTTCGACAAAGTCCAATTAAAAGTCTTTACTTACAAATATCGGTTTATTAGTCATAAAAAACTGACGCTTTTCATTCGAAACGGAACCTTACTGTATGAATATGTAATGCCGTATAAATAATTGAAAGAAACGTTATTACTCGATCGTATATTCATTTATAATAACTTTACAAGTGAAGATACTTTCATTATATCAAATATAGACACGCAATAAGCATTTAAAACATTGCAAATATCAAAATGTAAGTTTAATTCAGTGATTTATTTTCAAAAGCTGACATTTTTCACTTACCTGACGTTTTTAAAAGCTTAGAAACATTAATATTACTAATTAAGTCTTACAATATTTCGTTTCTGTGAACAAACTTTTATTTTTTACGTTGGGTAGGGAGCTAACCTGATCCAAAAACCTTCCTCCTTTTTCCGGGCTTAGGACCGGCAACATGATCGCTGATCTCGATCCTGCAGGCGGAGTTAATTGTAATTGTAAATTGTTATTCTTTCTTTTTGAAAATCTCATATGTATCCTGAATCGTTCTAATGCAACCTTCTCCTTATAATCTAATTAATTATTGTTAAGATCTTGAACAAATCTTCAAGTAAAGCTAGTTACAAATGTTATTTAGAATATATTGAAATAGGTATCTGAAATCGTTTATCCTATAGTTCAAACGGAAATATATTTCTTATATAAAAAACAATTAGAAGCCAAAGGTCATCGGATTCCGTGGGAAAGATTTCCTTTAAATGAAAGTACAATGACAATGTTCCATACGTAAAAGCATTTAATTTGCTAATTAAATGGCATAAATAAATATTTAAGCATAATTTAACAGTGCAGTTAACCTAAGAAAATTTTAAATAAAAATCTCTCGAGTTACAAAGAGTACTTGTTTTGAAATTGTTTTATCCTGTTCCTTTTATGAGATTTCCATTAACTAATTGTTATTCTTACTCTTTGAAAATCTCATACGTATCTTGAATCGTTCTAATGCAACCTTCTTCTTACCATCTCATTTAATTATTGTTAAAATCTAGAAAAAATTTTCAAATCTAGCTTTTAATAAATTTTCTTTAGAATTTAATAAAATAGGAATCTTGAATCGTTTACCTTATAGATCATAAGGAAATATCTTTTTTATATAAAAAAAATTAGAAATCAAAAGATATCGGATTCTGTGGTAAAGGTTTCTTTTATACAATACGGCATTGACAATGCAGCATAATGAATAGTAAACACATTAAAATTTCATAACTAAATCGCATAATTAACAATTTAAATGTGACTTATTCGATTGGCTATATAAAAAGCGATTTCAATGAATAGCTTTATTTGTCATACGAATAAGTGGTTGATTGTGTTGCTCGTGCTGATACATTTTGCAAATATGAATTTAGAAGGCTTGGACGATAGTGCAGTGGTCATCTCTGGAATATCGGGAAAATTTCCAAAGAGTAACAATATCAATGATTTAAGGGAAAATCTAATAAATGGAGAAGATTGCGTATCTGCGGATCATACAAGATTTAAATTAGGTAAGAATATGCTTAGTTTGTTTTTATACAGAAATAAAATGTAATAATGTGCGTTATTTTTGATTCATTAAATTATTATTTATTAGGTCATTCGTGTAATGTATCATCGCGTCTAGGGCTCATCTCTAATTTAACGAAATTCGATAACGTTTTTTTTGGAATTAATGCAATTCAAGCAAAATATCTGACGCCAGAAGTAAGAATAGCATTGGAAGTTACGTTTGAAGCGATTATTGATGCTGGAATAAATCCTGTAGAATTACGGAACAAGAAAACCAATGTTTACGGAGTATTAAGTTTATATGAATCAGATAGTTATCAACAGATGTATAAAACCAATGTAAGTAAATAAAATGATCTAATAGATTTAATTTAAAGGTAAAATCATTCTATGTGCAATTGTTTTTATTTTTTTTATTTTCATTATAGTTAGAAGGATATAATATACTGGGGATTTGCCGTGGTTTGCTAGCAAACCGGATCTCGTTTTGTATGGGTTTAACTGGTTCAAGCTGCACTATCGATTCAACCAACACAACAGGTTCATTAGCGATTCAAAAAGCGTACGATGCTATAAAAGCTGGAGATTGCGATTACGCTATTGTTAGTGGAGGAATCTTAAGCTTACTTCTCCAAACATCTTACCAACTGTATGATTTAGGTAAAATAAGACTATACTAGGTATAATTAATTCTAATTCTTGCGTGTAAAGACAAAAAGGCAATTTTTTTTATATTTTTTTCTTTCAATGATAATTAAAGGTCTTAGAACAGCAAGTTAAATATTTTCGTAATTTATAAATAATTTTCTGTTTTATGCATTCTATTATTTAGGTTTGTTGTCAACAGACGGGGTAAATAGATCTTTTGATAAGAAAGCGTCTGGATTCTCGAGAAGCGACTCGGTAGGAACCATTTTCCTTCAAAGAGCCAAAAATGCAAAGCGGGTTTATGCCGAGGTCGTTAATCTTTCTGTTAAGTACACTGAAGCAATTCCAAGAAACACGTGTCTATTTCCCACAGCCGAATCTCAGGCTCAAATATTGAAACAGACATTGAAACACTGCGGTCTAAAACCAAGCGACGTAACTTACATCGAGGCTGATAGTACAGCAATCAAATCAATGGATCTCGAAGAATTAAAGGCAATAGATCTTGTTTATGGTCAAAATCGAAGTCCTTCTAATCCTCTTTTAATAGGATCTGTTAAGTCAAAAATTGGTAACGCTTATAATAATAATGCAATAAATTCGATAATCAAGGTAAATTTACTGAAAAGAAAAAATTAAATATAAAACAACGCTAATTTGGTTTAATATTTCACATTTGTTTATTTTTTATTTCTAGGTACTAATTGCTATGGAGACTGAAGTTATACCTCCGAATCTTCATTATTCTGAGCCTCCAGAAGAGGCCCAATGCCTTCATAATGGACGCGTAAAAGTAATTACAGAACCAACACCTTGGATGGGTTGTTACGCTGCAGTTAACACAGCCGCTTTAAACGGTTCCTTCTCTCACATTATCCTAAAACGTCATTCAAAAAAGAAGCAAAGGAGAAAACTTTCACCATATTGTAAACTCCTCAGCACATAAGAACATAAGATTAACTAACTGCTACTTCCTACTACCCAGCACATAAGAACATAAGATTAACTAACTGCTACTTCCTACTACTTCCTAATACCGACTGCCTTTTATACTTTTCCGTCGAACAACGAAGCATCGGCCTCCCTCCACGGGTGACGCATACAGCCTCTGTTCCTCACACTTAATCTTAAGAACACCGATATCCTAAATAAACATCCGCAAGCACACCGGTGCAGGCGCCAACGTGCACGAACCTGCATGAGACGTTTACAATCGGCCAGTCCTGACGGTGACCGCCCTTGGTCACTAGACCATCACACATACATAAAGGCGCAACGTAAAATGAACATGAACATAAGGTTAATACATACATAAAAAGTACATGAATACAAACATAAGAATACAATCAAAAATTAAGACATAAATAAAAGTAATAATCTGAAAGAAAAAAATATAAGATAATCCATACATGAGAAATACAATTACAAAATAAACACAAACGCAAGGCTAGTTAAAAGGTCCTAAAAATGCTGATATAAAAGGGTCTAAAGATTAAATAAACGCATACATAAGAAATAAAATCACTCGGATACAATATTTTTCTCTCCTTTTTTCTCTCCTCTTTCTTTTTTTTTTCTTTTCGATCTAATCAATAACTAAAATAATATTCATTCTTGCAAACATGAAGCGAGATGCGATTTCGGTGATAATCTTAAAAAGGAAATGAAATGAAACATAATACAATTGGATTTTAATCGTAAGGATAAAATACACTAAATATAAACTTTTAACTGTCGGTACACTATCTTTAAAGGAAATAAAATGAAATGAAACATAATTGAGTTTTAATCATAAGGATAAAGTATACTAAATATAAACTCGAGATTGTTCTCTTTTCTCTCTATTCTTTGGCCTGTTCTGTTCTTCGCCAGGGACGCATGTTACAATATTCCCATGTTCCCTGATACGGTCTTTGAGATATTTGGAAGCCTCTTATATCGGCAACTACATATCTATCGTTTCGTAATTTTTTTATAACTTCGTACGGACCCCTAAATTTTGGTATCAGTTTTTTTAAAATCCCTACAGTGCTATCAAAATTCCTTACCACCACATAATCACCGACATTAAATTCTGACCGTATCTTATGATGGCGTTTATCATAATACCTCTTGTTATAATTTTGCTTCTCAGCCATTCTACCTTCGGCCTTATTCCTAATTGCTTTTAAATCGCGTTCGCTATTCGCGATGGTGTTTTCTAAATAACTACGGACATTATCGACAATGTCACCCCTCTGGGTCACACCGAATAATAATTTACTAGGAGATTCCCCGTCTGATGCATTCGGACTGTTATTTAAAGCGTATTCAATATCCGTTAAAAATTGATGCCAATCTTTTCCCGATGATTTGTCATTTAATTTGGCTAACAAAGGCGCTATAACTAATTTATCCTTTAACTCTTCCATTGCTCGCAGGTGTTCCTTGCTTATTCTAGGCTTTTCCGGACGAGGTGCATCTAAGTAATTTACCTTTAAGATTTCCTTTAATTCATTTTGTTTTTCCACCGCGATTTTGGGATTAATGTCTAATTCGGTAATTTGATTATCGGTGGAACCATCTATTTCTATATTCATAATCTGATCTATCACTACCTCTTCTTCGGAGCGCTTATCTTTTCTGCTAAAAACTAATCCACATCTTTTTAATGCGTCGCGACCTAAAATAACGGAGTTCACCATTGTAGTATCCGGTACTACCAACAGACGAGTGTCAACCCTTTCGCCGTCGTCTAATTTTAAACTAACTTGTATCGAGCCGTGTACTTGCAAACGACTATGATTAATACCATAATATTCACTTCCGAGTTCCGGCGCAGAGTTGATCGGTCCCATCACTAACCCTTTCTTTATGAAACTCACGGGACTGCCGGAATCCAATAAGGTGTCTAAAACTAAGATGTAGTGTATATTGCCTGAATCGACATCATAAGTTATCTTCCTGATGTAGTCGTCATCGGTGGTCACGTTCCTGGTGACGCTGTGGACTTCGCCACCCTTCTCCGGGCATTCTGGTCTAAGATGTCCATGTTTACCGCACTTGTAGCAGCTGCCTCTTTCCCTCTTCGGACGGGGGCAGTTCCCCGCAAAATGTCCTGTCTCTCCACAGTTGAAGCATCTTGCATAATTTTCCTCCGACGGCCTCTTATGGTCGATCGGTTTTCTTCTTCCTTCTCCCGTCGGCCGCCTTCCCTCGTATTTTGAAGGACTTCGAGGGCCCGTCGCTCGCATCCTTAACCCGGCGTATAGCGTAATACTTTCGAAAGCCGTCAGCAACGACTCCTGGTCTCGGAAACCAATCATCCGGGCCTGGTTTCTTAATGCAATGTCTGGAATGCCGTCTATCGCATACTCCAAAATTTCTTGTTCTGGGAGGGGAATTCGGTAACCCAGAATCATTTTGTCATGTAGGTAATCTCTAAACGACTCGTTGCCGTTCCACCTACGTTCCTCAAACTGTCTTCTCAACGTGATAACACTTTGTCGCGAGCTAAACATCTTCCCTATTGCTGCTAATAATTCCTCCATTCCATAAGTCACGAATTCGGGTTTTGAGTGAAACCATCGCAATGCTTTTCCCCTCAATTTTAGGCTAATTATCATAACAATTTCGGTATCCCGAAGCTGGTGCATTCGTTGTATATAGCGCACTCGTCTTTCCCAGACGGTAAAGGTACCAACGCTTCCATCAAAAACGTCGATCATATCAGAGATTACACTTAAGCTGACCTCGCGGTGTCGATCATTCACTCCTGGTCGTTGTTCCGTTGTTCCCCTGAGTTGCCCGACCTCACGCATAAGATCTTCTACCTGCCGACGGAGACTTTCTACTTCGCTATCTTCGGTGGCCGGTGTTTCTAAGGCGGTCGCTCCGTCGTCGTAAGTTGCATCTAAGATAGCTTCATCCCTCCAATGAGGTTCAGCTAAATCTAATCTTGCCATAAGCTCGGCTTTCGTGCCGTACGTCGCCAAGCCTTGAGCGCGTAACTTTTCTCTTAGCTCGGTTACTGTAAGTTTGCAGGTTGTTGCCATGTTTCTTAATTTTCGTAGACACTTTCAATGCAAACGTTTTCTAAATTTTTAGATTTCGAATGTTAAGTCACTCAAACACGTAAGTTCACTAATAACTTCACTAATAACGTAATAGATTCAATCCCACTTTTCATAACACACGCGCGAATCGCGAATTTCTAATTTAGCGAGTTTGAATCCCACTTCTGAAATTTGTAAACATCCCACTTCTGAAATTTGTAAACTCCTCAGCACATAAGAACATAAGATTAACTAACTGCTACTTCCTACTACCCAGCACATAAGAACATAAGACTAACTAACTGCTACTTCCTACTACTTCCTAATACCGACTGCCTTTTATACTTTTCCGTCGAACAACGAAGCATCGGCCTCCCTCCACGGGTGACGCATACAGCCTCTGTTCCTCACACTTAATCTTAAGAACACCGATATCCTAAATAAACATCCGCACGCACACCGGTGCAGGCGCCAACGTGCACGAACCTGCATGAGACTTTTACAATATAATATGCCACGACTTTTTGTAGCTTCTTGTCGAACTCAGGAAATGATATGGTCGATCTTTGATATTCTAAGATATTTATTTTACGACCGAACTGATTAGGCAAAACGATCGTGAATTAAAATCTATTTCTGTTTAGTTAAATTCGAGAAGAGGAGATGATGAATTGGCTCAATTAATTACTGATATTACTGAGAAACCATTTTCCAATTCTCTGTATTCTGGGTATACAGTAATTCCAGATTTTGAAGCAGCTAATTCAGAGCAATCGATAGAAATGGCTCAAGCTAATTTGTCAGCTCAATCTCGAGAGATCTGGTTCGTTTTTTCAGGGATGGGATCACAATGGATCGGAATGGGTACTACAAATTTTATATTTAAATAATTAAGAAAATGTTACATCTCTCTCCCTCTCTCTCTCTCTCTCTCTCCCTTTCGCACGTATATATTAAAAGTAAAATACTATTTTAGGTGAATCACTAATGAGAATACCAATCATTGCCGAAGCAATACAAAAATGTGATGTAGTTTTACGACCTCGAGGTTACGATATTGTGCATATTATATGCGATAAAAATCAAACAATATATGATAATATTATAAACTGCTTTCTGGGAATAGCAGCAATACAAGTAATAATATACCTGATGTTTCCCCTTCAGCAGTGTTTTTTTTTTTTTTTAAATGAATAATTTCGAATAATTGTTACGTAGATCGGTCTGGTGGATAATCTATATGCTGTTGGCGTGAAACCGAATTACATGATCGGGCATTCTGTTGGTGAGCTGGGTTGTTCTTACGCAGATTGTTGCTTTACTGCTAAGGAAATGATTTTAAGCGCTCTTTCTCGTAGTTTGGCTTCAGTAGAAAATTATTTGATACACGGAACGATGGCCGCAGTAGGTTTGGGTTACAAACAGTTGCGACATTTCTGTCCTAAAGACATTGATGTTGCCTAACATAATGGACCCAACAGTTCTACCATAAGTGGACGTACCAAGTCCATAAAAGCTTTTGTAAAAGAATTACAGATAATGCTTAGGAGATTTTTTAATAGACATTTAAAATATTAAAATTTTGAAACTGTAATTATTTTTTCTTTAGAGTAAAGGAATATTTGCTAAAACTGTGCCGACTAGTAATATCGCTTTTCATAGTCGGTACATTTCTCCAGCTGGTCCAAAGTTGTTAGAAAATTTAAAAAAAGTCATCTCTCAACCAAAAAATCGCAGTAAACGTTGGATATGCACGTCTATTTCAAAAAATGAGTGGCATTTAATGAAAGCTCAGCTTTCATCACCTGAATATCATACCAATAATCTCCTTTCTCCTGTCTTATTCGAAGAAATATTAACAATGTTACCAAAAAATGCTATAACGATTGAAATTTCACCCCATGGACTTCTACAGGTGTATTTGTTGAAAAATATATTTTAATAAAATTTTTTTAAATTAAATAACCTAATATTTTTAATTTATTAGGCAATTTAAAAAAAATCATTGCACAGTGATTGCATTAATTTATCATTAACAAAACAAGGCCATAAGGACAATACAACTTTTATTTTATCCACATTAGGAAAGATTTATAATCTTAGATTTCCAATTACGCCAGGAAAGCTCTATCAGAGAGTTCCTTATCCTGTTTCTAAGGAAACCCCATCTATTTCTCCTCTTGTTCGATAAGAGCACAGTTCTGATTGGTAAGTACAAAATAGACTTTTCTCAAATGGATGGTATAAACTACTATTGTGTATGTTTGACAGGCACGTGGAGGGTAATAAATTGCGGGAAACTCAACAAACTGAAGAACTGGTAGATTTAGAATCAGATAAATACAAGTTTTTACGAAATTTTAAAATTATCGGCAATGTTATCATTTCTTTAGCTGTCTATTTAAAGTTGGTTGCGAATATTTACTCGAATTTTATACCGAATAAGGCGGATAATTCTTTTATACTCGAGAACATTATTATTCACAATAAATTACTAGAAGTACCTAGAAATGGCAAAATTCATTTAATTATTATGATATTTGAAGGTATAAATAGTAATTCTATAAATATAATATTTTAAAACAATATTTGGAATAATGTAAATTTTCAGGTACAGGAAAATTTGAAGTAAAAACCAAAGATGATATTATGATAGCTTTTGGAACTATTCGCTTAGCAGAAACAGAAAAGAAAGATATTCCAGAAATCACTTTACTAAAAGAAGAAACGGATATTTTAGACGACGAAAATCTTCTTCTTCTTCTTTCTTTAGTTTAGGCAAATTGCCTGTTCCTTAACGACGATTTTCTGCCTATTGCACTGTTAAATTGTCGCACCATCGTTTTCGTGGGCGTCCCGTGCTTCTGCGGCCTGCCGGTGACTTATCCCGTGCAATTCTGACAATTCTTCTGTTGTCCATTCTACTGATGTGCTCGTTCCATTCTTTTTTCCTTTTTAGTATCCATTCGTTGATATTTTCCACTTTGCATGTTCTTCTTATATCTTCGCTTCTCTTTCGATCCAGCAGTGTTTTTCCAACTATTCTGCGAAGCACTCTCATTTCGGTTGTCTCTAGTAACTGTTTCGTTTTCGCCGTGTCTGGTCGAGTTTCTGCGGTATATGACATAATAGGTCTTACCATTGCCTTGTAAATTCTTGCTTTGGTCTCTATGTCAATGTTTTTGTTTCGCCATATTGTGTCATTCAAACAACCCGCTATTCTGGATGCCTTCGTTGTCTGTTCTCTTACCTCTGCTTCGACATCACCATATCCTGAGATTTCTATTCCTAGGTATTTAAATCTCATTTCCTGCTAAATAACCTTCCCTTCAATTTCCAGTTTGCATCTTAACGGTGTCTTTGATGTTGTCATGCATTTTGTTTTCTGGGCTGATATTTTCATGTTGAATGATTTGGCTATGCAGTTAAATCGGTGTAGTAAACGTTGTAGATCATCCTCATTTTCGGCCACTAATACAGCGTCATCAGCATAGCATAGGATGGTTATTTCTTCGCTGCCCATTTTATATCCTTTTAGCAGTCTTACGTTTCTTATTATTTCGTCCATGATGATGTTAAAAAGCAGGGGACTTAGGGAATCCCCTTGTCGGATACCACGACCTGCATCAATCGGTTCAGTCAAGGCACCATTTATCCTTGCTTGGATCTTGTTGTTTCTATAGATGTTCTCTATGGTCTTAATAAGATTATTCGGAATTTGTCGGTTATAAAGGAGGTGAATAACATCCTTTAATTGCACCCGGTCAAATGCTTTTTCCAGATCAATGAAACACATATATGCTGGTCTGTTGTATTCAATTGATTTTTCTGTTATCTGTCTTATGATGAAGACCGCGTCTTTGCATGATCTACCTGATCTGAATCCCTGTTGTTCGTCTTCTAGATTCGTTAAGCTGTTAATTTTATTCGTTATGACTTTTGTTGTTAGTTTCAATAAAGTATTTAAAAGATTTATTCCCCTGTAATTTGTAGGTAGTTTTTTGTCTCCTTTTTTAAACATAACTATAGTTGTGCTGGTTCGCCATTCATCAGGTATTTTGTGTTGACATAGTATTTTTTGGATTAGGAATGTTAACTGTTGTGTGAGACGTTGGCCACCATATTTTAGTAATTCGTTTGGGATGCCATCTTGCCCTGAGCTCTTCCTATTCTTTAGTTTTTGAATAGCTGTTTCTACATCACTGGACTCAATTTGTATGTCGTTTTTAGTTACTATTTCTGACGTATTTAGTTCCACTTAAGGTTCTTCTGATTTATAGAGTTCTGTTAAGTAGCTAATCTAGGTTTCTCTTGTGATCTGATTTGTTTCGATCATTTCGTTGACCTGCTTTCTTTGATTTCTAATAAATCGCCAGATTTGTTTTTGTAGTCCATAGAAGTCACTCTCCATTCTCTTCGAAAAATATCCCAATGATGTTGTTTTGTTTGCCTTACTAATGTCGCTGCTTGATTCCGGATTCGTCTATACATTTCGTATGATTCAGGTGTTCGTAATGTCCTATAGTTAAGGTATGCCATTTTCTTTTTTTTGCATATTTCATTAATCTCTGGGCGGAACCAAGGAGTCTTGATCATTCTAGCCCGGTTTTTTACAGTTCGTGTTCCCAGGGCTTCGTATGCAGCTTCTAAAATGTTGGTTCTTAGTTTCTTCCAGGCTATGTTTATGTTATCTTCTTCTTTTATTGGGTCTTTTTCGATTTTTTCTTTCAACCTGTTCTCGTATAGTTGTTTGGTTGGTAAGTTCCATAGTGACTCGATGTTTATTTTCGATTCTTGAGTTGCTCGTGCAAGATTCCTTTGGGGTTTAAACTTCATTCTTATTTTGCTAATAGCAGGCTATGATCGCTTCCTACATTCGCGGAGTTTAATGTCCTAACATCTAGTATTTGGTTTGGTTGGACGTATCTGTTAGTAACAATGTAATCAATGTAGACCTGAAGCCTCTGGTGTTGCTGTATGTAAATTTATATGTTCCTTATGATTGTAAAATGTGTTATTAATCCTTAGCTCGTTAAATGTGCATAGCTTGTGTCATTAGTTCTCCATTGTCATTTAACACGCTTTCGTTGAACCTTTGTTTTATTCCAGGTATTATTTCATTTCCGATGCGAGCGTTGAAATCTCCAAGGATTATCATTTGTTGGTTACTTGGTAATGATCCGACTACTTTTTGTAGTTGGTCGTAGAAGGCTTCTCTTTCTTCTTTTGGTTTGTTATCTTCAGGTGCGTAGATTGACACTACATTTAGTTTTTGGCTTTCCGCCTCCATTTTTATTAACAAGATTCGTGAAGATATATATGCATTCTTTTATGTTGTTTTGATACTTTTTTGATATTGCGATGGCTACCCCTTCTTTTGCCCTGGTTTGTTTTTCGACTCCACTATATCACCAGGTAGTCGTCATATTGTATTTGCCCTTTGCCTTTCTTTTTTGTTTCTTGTAAGGCGCAAATATCAATATTGTTGTCCTTTAGTTCCTTCAGGGTCTCCTGGTCTTTGTTGTTCAATGATTTTATATTCCAGGTAGCCAAGCGCAATATATGTTTCTTTTTCCATTCTTTATTCCTCTTACTTGCATGGGTCGTCATCGTTAAATCCGTCCTTTTCCGAGGCATAATTTTGTCCTTTTGAGCAGATTTCCTTTTTTACGTTGGGTAGGGAGCTAGCCTGACCCAACAACCTTCCTCCTTTTCCCGGGCTTAGGACCGGCAACATGATCGATGATTTCGATGTTCCATCGCTCATGCAGGCGGAAGAAAATATTTACACTAATCTACTTTTAAATGGTTACCAGTATGAAGAATCTTACAATATAATAAGCGGACTTTCTACATCGTGTTCTAATGGTTCACTTAAATGGAGCAGAGACTGGAGATTATTACTAGAAGGATTAATTCAAGTCCATATTATCAGCAGTAGGAATAAAAATATATTGGTACCGAGTAGGATACAAAAACTCGTCATCGAGATGGAAAAATTAACAGAAAAAATGAAAGAAAACAATGGTAAGCATTTGAAACATAATATTAACTTACTCGTGGTTATTAGGGTACAATAGAGACGAAAAGTTTTAAAACTCTTCAAATTATTTACCAAGTGAATAAAAACTGAAATAAATGTGTAGAATCTTAAGAGCATTTTTTGACAAAACATAAATAAATAGTAATTTTTTTTATTTACAATCAAAGAATAAGAAATTAAAATTACCATTATTTAATCAATTATGCTTTGATAATACTTTATTTATGACTGTATCTTTAAAAATAATAATCGGCAGCTAATTTTTAACGTTTAAGTACTATCATTTACAATTAGGAAATATTACAATAGACAATTTGTTAAAAGAAAAACGAATAGTATGAAAGAAGGCAATACGTATATTTTTTTCTAAGCGACATAAAAATAGTTTTTACACCAAATATGCTCGTACATCAAACTTGGTATATTATTAAAAAAATTTTTCTGATCACTTATTTAAATATCGTGTTTATATATGTTTCGACGAAAAATAAGGTAATGTATCATAGTTTAACAAACTGTATGAACTATACTGTTTTTTTTTTCGTAGACTTACCGATAAAGTTTGAAAAACGGGCAAACCTAATTGCTTGCCCCGGAATTACAATGAGTGGAATCAAATTTAAAGAAATAATATTTAAAAAAAGGAATTCGAAAATTGTCGCGGATGAACTTCGGTTTATCCAGAATATCAATAAAACAAAGATGGATATCGACGACGTATTAAACGCAGTACTAGGATTAATTTCCAAAAATATTAGCATGAACAGTGAAGAAAAGATATTGTTAACGAATGAGTCAAAAAAGAAAAAAGAGAATATTTTGGATTTTCTCGAGAATATCATAAAAAGGACGAGGACCAATTTCAATATAAAATTAACTGCTAGAGAGTTGATTTATAAGGCAATTCATGAAACTTATATTTTAACGATTATAAATAACGCGCATTATACCGATGTAAGAAGATTTATTAGTACTCTCGGTAAAGAATCATTTTTATTGACAATCATTGAAACAAAAGAGGAAGATAATGCGATTTCTGTATTAACAAGTGTGGGATTAAACATCGTCCTGAAAATAAAAATTGCTCTCTGTCGTACAGCTCTTCTTTTACATAAAGAAAGAAATTTGGGAAAAACTGTTGTCGTTAATAACCACAACAACTGTTTAGATCGGTTAAAAATCTGCTTACAAGACACAAAATATGACAATGTTATATTTGTGGTAAACACTATTATCGATAATGATATATTTGAGATACTTCGAGATATAAAAGGAGAACCTGCGTATAAAAAACTTCAAATTTTTGATCTACAAGATGCTAAGGCACCGAAATTCTCACTTCAAACTGAATTCTATGAATCACAAATAAAACTTAATCTTCGTGAAAATGTATTAGCCCCAAACGGGGTATGGGGCACATACAGATGGATGCCATTGCGAATAAAATCTACTTCTTCTATGCGTTGGCAAGCGAAAATTAATAAATCAGGCTCATTAGTATGGATGGAAAAATTATCATTGATTAAAGAAAAAAATAATAAGATGGTGAAGGTAAAATGTTCTGCATTTGACTTAGGTGCATACGAATATTGGTTAAAAAATGATGTCAGCCTAGAATCACAGATATCTATTACAGAATATTCAGGGACAGATGAGAAAGGTCGTAGAGTAATGGGACTAGTTGATAATTTTACTATATGTAATGAAATTTCAGCCAATCCAGATTTTACTTGGATTATTCCAGACAGTTGGAGCTTCAAAGATGCTTCAACAATTCCCCAAGCCTATTTGGCAGCTTTCTGCATTTTGCATTCGGATACTTGGAGGTTTAAACGAATTAAAACTGTATTAGTACATTATGGTGCTAGCGACGTAGGACAGGCTCTCATAAATTTATCCTTATCTTATAATTTTGATGTTTACACTACTTACGAAACGGAAGCAGAAAAACGAGTTATCGAGTCGATGCGACCACGTTTACCACAGTCTAATATTATGAAAGTTAAAGACTATATAATTAATATTATGAATATTCCGAAAGGCAAAGGTTTTGATTTTGTAGTTGCAAACAATTCCATCTTAGACGATATGGAAAGTTGTTTGGACATTGTTAAAAATATAAAACATTTGGTAATGATTGACAATTTTAAAGAGCCTAATTACAATCCATTACCACTATCTAGTTTAATACGGTTCATAAGTGTATATAGTTACTGTTTACAAGACCTTATTAATTTACCACAAAAAAGAAAGAGAGAATTAGCGGAATTGATGAGAAAAGCTTTACAAACGGGTTTAATAAAACCAATTATATCACGAAGAATTATGATTCAGGGAGCAACAGAAGAAAGAAAAATTAAGGCTTTTGAACGTTACGGAAAGGTAATTAATTATGTATAAACTTTATGAAATAATACGTTCAATTTGTTGACAATTATGATACGAATGTATTTTTTTACAGGTTTTGGTCAACTTGCAAGAAGAAAAAAAATTCTCTAACTTCATTCCTTAACTTTTCTTTCATAGCGATAAATGCTACCTCGTTATCGACGGTTTTAATATCTTTGGAAAAGTACTGATCGAATGGATGATCGAACAAGGAGGTAGAAAATTTATCATTGTTTCTAATATGTCAAAACAAAGTAACGAAAATTTGGTTCTTAAATAGCGCGAATATGGAGCAACGATCATTGTTCGACAAGAGGTTGACTTAAACAATGCCACAAGCTTTGACATAATATTTAAAGAAGCTTTAACTATAGGTCAACTCGATGGTATATTCGATTTACAGAGAACAAAGATAGATTCGTCAATTTCTTCGTTAAAGTATTTTAAAGTTACTGAAATACTCGATAAATATAGTAGAAAGCACTGTTAATCACACGTGAAATTCTTCATTTTCTCCTCGCTTGACTTAGACGAAGATAGCTTAAGAGACACTAATGTGGAAAAATTATGCAAAAAAAGAAAAGAATCTTCTCTGCATGGTTTATTTATATTATTGCCTAATTTTGTGGGAAATACACTAGCTGAGACCAAATTCAAAAATTTATATAACACAAAGATGTCATGGTTCTTAAAACGACTAAATGCTATACTTTGCACAGACTCTTCAGTAATCGCTGCTCGCCAAATATTAACAGATAATTCCTCAAATGACAACGAGAAAAATATCTTCGTTAGGGAGACCGACAACGAGGTAATTAATTTTATTTTTATGTCAATAATGACGTTATCTATTTTTTGTTTCGATCAACTCTCTTACGATAGTATAATTATTATAATTTTCACTGGTATTATAATTATAATTATTATATATATATTACTATTATTTTTATATGCAAGTTTTATATCTCATTAATTATGACTGTGTTTAAAATTATTTAGCAACAAATTGATAAAGGGAATCCACAAGAAAAGGAAAAACGGCAATTCGAACAATATCTTTATAACTATGATTAAAAATTCTGTAAAATTATACAAGAGTTATGTAAGTTTCGTTGAGTATACGCTTACCTACTTTTATTCAGTCTCTTCTCTTTCCGTTGTTTCTTCTTTATATATGCAAATTTTGTAACTTAGTTTGGAAAAAGATAATAATAATATCGTATATGAAACGAAATAAAAATTGAAATGTATCGAAATATGAAAGGTTAAAAGTGTACATTAAAGAATAAAATTAGTATTAGTATATAGTAAAATTACATTGTTTCTCGACGTTTATGGTTCTTTTCGCCTCTTTTTGACTTAAGTTATTCACTTGTTTTACGAAACACATTTTCCACTAACGTATACGTATATACACACAGTTTTGTCCAAAAACACAAGAGTTTTCAGCGACTAGATTACTCTCGAAATGCAGAAGGGACAATTTAGTCATGTGACATAAGGCTATGAAGGGATGTCCTTAAATAATAATCTAAAACAGCTAGACATAGCGATGAGGAAGCATCGCAATACAGTGATAAAAACGATGGAGCACAGCGATTCGTTTGTAAGGGTGCCTTCGTTCTTCTAGTGCGCGTTGTCCCACCACTTCTATTAGGCCAATCATATGTTTCGACAGCTACGGTATTTGTCTTTTCGGCAATTTGCCCGCACTTTGCATCGCCTTTTTCTATAAAAGCTGTGTGTTCTCGCGCTTTATAATATTCTACCACGATAACTGCGAGCGATCACTTCAAAGAGAGCTACACTTCTGGGCAACGAAGATATCAGCGAAGCACTACAGGCCACAAAGGAAGAAGGCACACGTGGTCAGAATTCTATTCTGCCTTTGATATATCATCACCTTTGATAGCTGCCGATAAGCAAGCTAACTCAACATTCATCGACATCTGTATATTTTAACCAGGGTTTTTATGCCGAAAGGCTTTTCCCTAACGAGCCAAATAAAGTATACTTTTCAGTACTTACTGGGCTGAAAAAGTATATTTTAATTTATTTCACCTATCCTCATTCCTAACGAATAAACAATTTCCAACATTCACCTTTAAAGGCATTTTTCCACGAAAAGAAAAACCATTGGAGTACCGATTCAAGGCGTCGGTCGATCAACAAGGTTATTTGATCATTCTCAAGCTTTCTTGAAACTTTAATATTGTTTCGTCCAAAGTCATTTTTTTTATCCTCTACGCTCGATATTTTCCTCATCAAATAGTCACGTAATCAAGGAAAGGTTTATTATTACCACAAAAAAACCAAATAAAAAAACACGGATGTATGCATTTATGTACGCACGTAAGAAGTTATACTCCTATGGCAAACCAAAACATAATATCAAATAATTATATTTAAAAAAATATAAAAACATTCTGTATTTTCAATGTTAATATAAATAGTATAGAAAATTATAGGTTTTAATTAAGCAGATAGCAGACATATTTAAAATGAAAAATACTTATATTTAAAATATAATTTTATAAATCGTTAAAAACACGCACGTGTCTGAAATTCTCTTATCTAAATACGCACTTGTTTTAAATTAAAATTTTTCTAAGGTTACTATAATAAAATTTTTCTTAGGTTTGGAAATCCGCCTAGTTAATAACTAGCTGGTCAGAATCCCAGACTAAATAGGAGGATTCGAGCGTGAGGCTAGAAACCTACCCTCAGTAAAAAAAATAAAGCGGTCTTAGAAGAATTAAAAATGTAGTCTCGTATAGGACAGAAAATAATGATGACGACATAGCAAGGAGAAATAGGAATACGAAAGAAATGGAAAATAAAAACGTTTAAAATAGGATGCTTGAATGTAACTTCCATAGACATTAAAGACCAGGAAGTACTAGGGGAAATAGAAAAACACATACTAGATATCTGTGCTTTTCCCAAAACAAAAAAAAAAGGCAAGTGAAACAACAAATATAGAAAGTACATCTTGTTCAATAGCAAAAAGAAACAAAAATGAAAGAGCCACCTCAAGAGTGAGCCTACTGGTACACAAAAAAGTCGAAAATAACGTATTAGAGTCTGTTTGGGAACGAGCGCTCCAAATAGAAGGCGCCACCCGACAGTTATCGCGCGATGAAGACAAGCCTCGTTCCCCAGCGACTGTTGAAGACTCGCCGTAAAGCCGGCTTCTTCGGCAGCAATTACAATCGAAGTTTTCTTACGCGTACAACGTGTTCACCGGAAAGAAATCTCAGTTTGCTCATTGTCGATCTCATACCATTTGTTTGACCACTCAAGGGATAAATACAATTTCTCAAAGCCTTGCTCAAGGGATAAATACAATCCAGAACCTTTCTTGAGCCGTCTCACTCTACTAAAAACCGACTTTTCACCCGTCTCACTTACGGTAACACGTGACACAACTACCTGTTTGTAACTAAAATATTTAAAATTAAACATGTCTATTGTAAAGCGCTCGGCGAGTATCTCACTTTTTTTTTATTATCCTCAACATTTGGTCCTTCGAACCGGATCGAGCATTTACGATTGCTAATTATACAAAGCAGTGTGAAGTTCGTGTAGTGCCATCTCTCTCGCTCTCTCTCTCTCTCTCTCTTGTGCGCGTCACAGGTTTGACTCTCTCGCGCGTGTGGTGCGTGTGTGCTATTCGGCGTTGCCTGCTCATTAGACCGCTCATAAAAATAGCTGCCTTACCGGCTCATCCGATCGTTGACCATGCCTCTCATGCGCGATCTACGTGCAGCTCCCAAGGGTTCAACCGACTAAATACTGTCGCTAGCAGGGTCGCAGAATCAGTCAACGTATCTGCTTGGCATCTTAAACTAAACTCAAGGTCAAGGGGCGATAACTCGAAGCCAGTCGCTGTCAAAGCTCAGCGGTGAGCTATTCTTACCAGTTTATGCTTAAAACTAGCTAGTCGAATCGATGGAGGATATGTTCAGCCAAGCCACCAAGCCAACAGCTGACATTGCGTTGACCGAAGTGACAATGATGTAGAAACAGTTTGTAGAGCTGCACCAGGCTTTTTGGACGGAGCACTCTTGATTGATGTCTCACTGGACTCCAGCTTACTATGATTACTAATACTTTACCCGGAAGTTCAGTCTCACCGAAAGCAAGTTTGCGCTCAAGGTTAAGCGCTGACTAGGACGTCTCAAGGAGCAACTTACGAAGCCTACTCAACCAGCCGCCTCAACTGAAGTTGGAGCTCGAACCAGCTCACGCCTACTCGAGTTGACAGTGCCTAGTTTCGGTGGAGACATTAGCAAATGGCAAGACTTCAAGGCTATGTTCGTCTCGGTCATCGGGAATCGCTCAGACTTGAGCGATTTTGAGAAGTTAGAATATCTCAAGGCCGCAATGCAGGATGACGCTTCTTTGTACTTCTAATAATGCTCTCGCTCGATGTTCCAAGTATTCTCGTAGGCATCCAGCGAAGGAATAGACTGAATGTCTTTGGTAATGGGCCCTGCAGGGTGCACACACTTGAGGGTCGAGTGGTAGGGGTATGGACGCTAGTGTGTAGTAACTCCCTATCGACTAGGGCGCGTATTATGAATATCAATTTTTTGTTACGATCGATTCCGATTGTACAATACGTATGGTTAAATAGTTCTTACCTAAAATATTGCCATAGCTATTGTCAACTCTAGTCATTTAGGGAATATCGAAAAGTGTAAATATTCGCCCCACCCATCTTTAAACCGTTGCTAAGCACGCCCTGCAAAGCCCGCTAACAAAACCGCATTTGCTATTCTTTTCCGCTGGAGAGTACACGCCCCCACGAGGACAGATATTATGCGTCAAGAAAACAATATACAGGGTGATTTATTAACTCTTGCCACCAAGATAGCTCTGAAAGTATGATAGTAGCAGAAAAGTTTATAGAACAAAAGTTGTATGAAAAATTTGAAAATATAATATGACGTCAATTTTTTTTGCTAGGTTAAGTCGCTACCGAGATTTATGAGTAAAGTTTGTTTTTTTAAATGGAATGTTATGTTTCGGCACTTATTTTCTGAAAGCGACCGTCGTGGCGAATCCAACGATATACTAATACGATTCCCAAATACCTATCGTGAATCGACAACCTAATTTTCTTATGCTTACTTACGTACTATATATGTGCATGTTAGAATTTAGCATGCGTTACTTTTATCTAATACTTTTTAGATAAAAATAAAAAATTCAAAATTTCTTTCGTATAGATGCTCAAAGAATTAAAAAATCAATTGTTTTTTCTTTTACTTTATTATAAATAAACTTCTTTTTTGATATTATCATATTGATAATAGTTTCTTAATTTATGAAATTTTGTAATATTGCTGTTTATTCAGTCATTATATCTTTGTTATAGATTGTCCGTAAGAAACACTTAACAAGTTGTTCTCTCTATTCCCTTTAAATTAAAAAAGAAAGTTTTTGAAGTCTTGCATTTCTATTATTGGGTACGGAATCAATTTTTCGCTAATTTTTCAATGGAAGAAAAGTCTTTATATACAAAAATACCTATCGAGTTTATTAAAAATACATTTCTACGTAAACTTCGAACCATGAATATTTTACTTTAGCATTAATAGACCTGTCAATTTTGATATTACCTATGCTTTCAGACATTTAGAGTTACAGAAGTAGTTTTAATCACAATTATTAAAAATTTAATGCAAAATATAATATATAATATATTTTCTTTTCCTGTATATTTTCAATTAGTTTTATGTGTAGATATAAGATTCTTCTTTTACAAATATGTATTCAATTTGATATACAAATCAATCTTTGTGAGGCAAAAAATTTATATCAATAAATTATTCTAATTAATTTTATGGCGAGACACAAAATTTATCCATTATTTTTACTCTCCACTAAATAATAATAGTTTCTGCTAAAATGAATTATTCTTTTTTTATTCAAGGTTCATTATTTATGGCAATAAATAAAGAAACGGCGTGCCATAAGAATCAAGATTCGATTTAAAAACGCCGCGCTTGTACGCCGAAATACTTATGTAAATCTTTAATTTTCTTAAGAAACAAATAACGGACTGGCATTATTTTCAAAATAAACGGTCCATATATAAGTTATCTAACAGGAATATTAATGATAGTAACATAAGATTTCTATGCTCTTCATAATCAAATATCAATACTAACGCTATAAAAATATATGTAAAATAAAAAATTTTCGTAATAAGGTTAATCGTATTTAAATGTAAAAACTTTCTATTTGGTTAAATTAAAAAATTATTCGCAGAAAATTTATTTAAACAAAAGTTGTCTCTTTATATTTGCAAACTAGAAAATAATTAAGACGGAGTTTTATCGGGTTAGGATAGAAAACGGAGTAATAATTCGCGTCTGTTAATACTGGGATACGTTAGTAAAATAAAACGTTTCGCGGTTAACCATGTTATCAACTTAAGTGCAAGTTTAATCGCGTAAAGACAAAATTAGCTCTCATCAAATATATCTGAAATCATTTTTTACCTTTTTTCTTATAAAGTTTGCATTAAGCTGTTATTATCTGAGAAAAAACAGTTAAACTTCTCGTACAAATTTTAATTCCGTTTTTGATAAAACAAGAAATAAATCATCTGTTTTCTTTACTTTCTTTTATTAAGATTTATTATAGCATATATCTTTTATAAATTAATATATATATATATTTAAAATATAATATTTATATTGCAATATATAGAAAATATACCCTTTCAATTATTTTTTTTACGCACCATAAGCATGTTTTTATAAGTGGTATAGGTTCAATTGAAGAAAACCAAATTTAAGTCTGGTTTCAGTCAAGCATGCACAATGTCTTTTCACATTGTTAACTACAAAGTAAACACACTAAGCCATTATGAATTTATCAAAAAAAAACGTTACACTATAAAATCTAAAGGGGGAGGGGGTTAATTCGGTCGAAAAATGGCATATTTTTGAGTTTTTATTGAAGAAACAGTTAATATAAAGGATGTTATTCCAATGAGGTATTGTCAAGTCAGATTTCAAGAATACTCTGTGAAATCTTCGTGAGAAAATATAAAGATTTTAGCCAGTGGCAGCAACTTTTATCTGGCGACGCGGAAAAAACACGTTATGCGGTGAACTTCAGAACTGAAGACTGGATCATTGAAAACAAAAAAACCCAATTTTGTTAATTTATAAATTTATCTAGGTATCCCAGTCAAGACAAAAATATTTTTTTCATTTTTGATTTTCGGTAGCATTCTAAAAAACCAACATTTCAGCTCCTATAAAAAAATACTTAAAATTAAGAAAAAAACTTGACAGCACTACCTCGCTAAATATGTGTAGAAGAAGTGTGCAAAAAATCAAATCGATCGGTTCAATTGATTTTAAGTGACAGTGTCCACCGAGTTTTAAAAAGAAAGTTGTGAGAAAATCGATATAAAGTTGGACATTGAGAAATTTCAAAATTCTTCATAAATAAAGAGGTATTTTCTTTTACGTTCATAAAGTCGTCAATTCCGGGTCTGTACATTATGGAAATGTCATCAGAGGTGTCCAGAATACGTTTTTACTCTTGCCAATATCTACCCCGACCTTCTTTGCTTGGAAGCGTTGTTTTGATTTCAGCTCGATTAATCCTTTTTTTCTAATATAAAGCATACTAAAAATGCTGTATCTCCATCAATTTTTCTCGGATCGACTTGAAATTTTCACATAATATTCCTAAAATATGATACCTTAGCCTCAAAAATTTTCAAAAAATCGAAAAAAAATTAAATACCCTAGCCCTCCCCCTAAATGCAAAAATTTTTTTTTTTTACTTTCTTCCCCTGAAGTAATATAAGTTTTAGAATTTTATTTTTCATTACTTTTTTTTATTATCGAATAATTATATTAAACATGCTGGTATTTTATAAACTTTACTCAAATTCATAAAAACATTTATTAATATTTTTAATTCAATTGAAACTAAAACTTTTAAATGTCTCGAAATCGGAATAGTTAAGTTGTCTGATACCACTAAATAAAAACACAAAAAAAAAAGAACTAATCATACCCAAATCACATTTAATGTGTTTATTTACGTTTCATTTTTGAAGATATCTTTTATTCGACGACGACGCTTACCGATCGAGAATTAGAAAAAAGATTAAAAAGAAAATGTCCGACGTACATAAAAATTTGAAAACATGAAATAAATAAAATAAAAAAAAATATATTGTATCTTATATGTATATGGATGTTTTGGATGTTTTATATATATATAATATTTATAGGATAAAAGAGACTTTTTCTCAGAAATGCATTCATTGTTTAGGTACGCGATACCGCTTGAAAGAGTGGAGGTCGTCTGATGTTTCGTCGCACCGAACCTTTCGAATATTCCCTATCGAAAGTAAAGAAATGGTCTTTTTGGGGCAGTAGTGACGATACGGTTTATAACGAACAGTAAATGTTGTTTCTTCTCGTTACAGGTAAGAAATGTAAATAATAGTCACATAAGTTTGTAAATAAAAGTTTAAATCTTCTCGTTATAGAAACACAATTTTTTTTTACCTGTATTCTACCTACATATACTATACACCATAGATAGTCTTATGAAACGACATTTACTTTTCGTTATAAACCGTATCGTCCCTACTGCTCAAGTAAACGCTCGCGACTGATCTCTCAACTCTTATTTATCCCCCTCTTTTTTACAACAGCTGACTTATATGTCAGTTGTATGCACCGACGATTTTGACTAACGCGGTAAATTTATTAAAGAATATTTCTTTACATAAATAAATATAGAAGTAAAATATTTGTCAATGATAAATCAGAAGAGTGGTAGTCAACTATCACAACTGAACCTAATTTATGGAAATAGTTGTGTAGCTATGATGAAAAAAACTAATAAACAATATTAAAGTTTCTAATAATTTGACAAATGATGCGACGAAAAAATTAATTTTAGTTGACGACAATATAAAGCGTATTATATTTATATGACATAAAATATTTCATATAAATAAATTTTATAATCGTTAATAAAATAGTTTCTTAGGAACTATTTCTTTCTTATTTATTCTTTGATACAAAAATACCACTAAAATCCCTAATACACGAAAATGTAACATTTCTGTATTTACACACGCAAAAATATAATTACATTTCGGAATATAATTGACTCTTATCCTCGTATATGTAATGGAAGAAAAAAATACAAAATCCAGTTTCTAAGTAAACTTTAAATTCGTGAGAGTTTAATGATAAAAATGTAACGAGTATATAATATGCAAAAGGATAGAAGAAAAAATGAAAAGAGAGAGAAGAAAATTATGTACAAGCGAGAAAAATAGAAAAGCTGGAATGATATGAATACAGATATAAAGATTGAAAAAAGAACGAAAAAATGAAGAAAATTAAAAGAGAGTAAGTACATTCCTGTTTTCCGCAATAATGTCTGTACGCGTAGGAGGCTAGAATTTTTCTTAACAGTTACTACAGAAAATACAGAGGATGATTTTCTTATATACTTCTTTTTTCACGACTCTTTCGTTTACTCGCCTGGCTTTTTCTTATTTAAAGAAAAGGACTTGCAATCGTAGCAATAGACCTTTTTACGCACTGGAATTAAAGGAAAAACAGTTATCATTGTCAAGAAAACTTTACTGACTTTCACTTAACTTTAACTCGTTTCATTTACTTTTTTTTTCCTTATTATTATTTTCTACTAATGCTCGGTTTTTAATTAAAAAAACATAATTTAATGCCAGCAATAGCGATTAAACTATTAATTAAAATTAATTATTAAAATTATTCATATTATAAGTTATTATAAATTGTTTAATTTATTATTTAATTAAACGGTTAAATATTATTATTATTTATTTTAATAATTTTAATATTTTTTGTAAAGTTCATTTATATAATAAACTAGAATTAGATACTTTATTATAGTAATTAATTAAAATTTAAATACTTAAATATTTAAATATAAAATATTAAATGTTAAATCATTCAATTTATAAGATTTGGCGGTATATTATAAAATTAAAGGAATCTGTAAGTTAATTGATGATCATAACACACTTCGTAAGATAGATCGTAACACAGTTTAAATACTACAAAGTTGGTTATAGATAAAACTTTAGTTTAAATAAAATAAATAAATTTCAATAATAAGAATAATATATAAAAAGTTAATATTAGAATTTTAATTTATTTAAATTTAATTTAAAATTCAATTATATTTTTTTATTTAAATTATTTTTTTTTTACTAATAATTTATTCATAATAATTATTATTAAAAAAATTTTTAGTTCCATAATTATTTAAATAAATAATTTTTTTAAATTATAAATATAGTAATGAAACTAAAATTTTATTACAAAATTCAAAAGTAATTTTAATTTTGTATACATTTTGTATCAGGAGGGGTTGATTAATAAATGTATTTAAATTTAAATTTATCTCGAATTTAAATAATTTAATTTAAAATTTCAAGTAATTGTTAAATTATAATTATTAAATTTTAATTGAAAGTGAAATATTAAACGATTTTCAATATATCTAGTTCTTTGTAGAATTGAATGAAATTCAGCTTTAAAATTTAAATCATTATTAATATTAATTTTTTAAAATAAAATATTTTAAAGTAAATATATTGGGGATAAATTTATTATATTGGTTATAAATTTTATTTATTATTTTAGAATTTATTTGTAATTAAAAAATTATATTTTTTTTAAAAAAGTGTTTTAATTTATAATAAGATGAAAAATAATTTTTGAGTTCAAAAATTTAATTTTTATTTTAATTTTTTTTTATTTAATAATTAATTATTTTTAATAGTAATAACGTTTATATTAGTAAATATTATATAGTTTGATTAATTTTATTATTTGATAAAATTAATTTAAGGAATTAGGCAAATTTATTTAATTTATATAATATATATTTACCTGTGTTTATCAAAAACATGTCTAGTTGAATTTCGATAGTAAATTTATTTTTCCCATTGAATAAAATTTAAAAGGCTGCAATGTATTAACTGTACAAAGGTAGCAAAATCAATAGTTTTTTAATTGGAAACTAGAATGAAAGAATTAATAAAATATAGACTGTTTCAAATTAATTGAATTTGAATTTAAATTAAAATTTAAAATGCTTTGATGAATTTATTGGACGATATGACCCTACGAATTTGAAAATATTAATTTACAAATTAGACTATATAATTTTTAAATTTATAATTTAAGATTTTTGTATTAGGAGAGTAATTAAATTTTAATCTTTAATTTATTATTGACATGAATAAATGAAATTTAATGATAATTTTTATAATTAAAAGAATTAATTACCTTAGGGATAACAGCGTAATAATTTTGGAAATTTCATAATAATAAAATTAATTATTACCTTGATGTAGAATAAAAATAAAAATCAAGAAAGAAGCTTAAAATTTTACTCTGTTCGACTAATAAAATTTTACATGATTTGAGTTCAGATCGGTGTAAGCTAAATCAGTGTAAGCAAGATCGGATTTTATCTATAATTAAATTTTATTGTATTGTACGAAAAAACATAAAATAAGAAATAGTTGTGAAAAAATATTGAATTTAATTAGTAATGTTATTTTAATATTTTTTTAAATAATAATTTTAAATAATATTATATTAATATTATTAAGTTATTTATTTACATTAATTGGAATTTTGATTGGAGTATCATTTTTAGAATTATTGGAACGAAAAATTTTAGATTATGTACAAGATCCAAAAGGACCAAATAAAGTTTTTTTTTTCGTTTTTTTTTTTCTTTTTTGTTTTTATATAGGTATTTATCATCATGTAAGTGATGCAATTAAATTATTTATTAAAGAAAATATTAAAATAATAAAAATTAATTTGTTTTTTTATTTAATTAATCCTATGATATTATTTATTATATTTATAATTTTAATTCTTGGATTACTAATGAATGGTAATATTTATACTATAAATTCATTTATATTAAATAAAATAATGTGTTTAAAATAAAGTGTTTATATTATTTTGATGAGAAAATGATCATCTAATTAAAATTATTCAATATTAGGAAGTATACGTTGAGTTTAACTCCGCCTGCATGATCGCTGGGAGGATCGAGATCTGCGATCATGTTGCCGGTCCTAAGCCCGGGAAAAGAAGGAAGATTGTTGGATCAGGTTAGCTCCCTACCCAACGTAAAAAAAAAAAATTTCGGCTCATAGAAACGACAATCTGCCTCGGAATAGGACTAATCCACGGGTGACGACCCATGCAAGGAAAAGGACATTAGCAGAATGGACAACAGAAGAATCGTCAGAATTGCACGGGGTGGGTCACCGATTGGTCGCATAAGTACGGGGCGCCAACGAAAACGATGGTGCGACAATTTAACAGCACAATAGGCAGAAAAACGTCGTTACGAAACAGGCAACTTGCCTAAACTAAAGAATGAAGAAGAAGAAGACGTTGAATTTCTCAATCTTTGTTTTATGAAGTTTCAATATTTTTAATTTTTTATATTATATTTAATTATGTTGAAACTTTTCAACATAAGATTTCCACATCAGATTTTCCAACATTTCAAACATTTTAACGTTTTTGATTGAAAAATTTTATAATAATAATTATTTTATTTATAAGAATAGTAGTTAAATTAAATCGTATACCTTTTGATTTTATTAAAGAGGAATCGGAGTTGGTTTCAGGTTTTAATGATGAATATATGAGTAATTAGATTTAAATTTATTTTTTTAGCTGAATATATAATGATTTTTGTTACAGGAGTATTTTTTGGTATTATATGTTTTCGTAACTTAATACTTTTTATTAAAAATGCTTTGTATGTTACGGTTTTTACAGTTTTAATAATTTTAATTCGAGACTCATTGCCTCGTTTACGATATGATATATTAATTTATTTTTGTTGATATTACTTTTCATCTTTTTCTATAAAAATTTTATTATTTATGTAAATTTTAAAAGTTTATATATTTCTGATTTAATTCAATTATTAATAATTTTTATAATTATTCTTTAAAATAAAATTGTTTTGACAGATTAGTGCGTTAAATTTAGAATTTAATTGTATATTTATTAAAATTTATAAACAATAATAAAAAATTTTTTTTTTGTAAATTTATTGTTATTATTATTATTGTTATTATTAATTATTTTATAATTATTATTTATTTTATTATAATTTAAAAATTATAATAAATATTAGAAATGTAATTGAGGTTGTTATGCGTAAAAAAATTTAATGTAAAGAATTAAAGTTAAAGTTAAAGGAAAGTATAATATTTCTTAAGTATATTTTCAAAATATATGCTTTATATCTTATTAACTACTTTTATAAATTATTTTCTGTATAAAATTAAAAATCAAAATTAATAATTATAATAACTGATAAAAAATAAAAAAAATAAAAATTGCCTAAAATTGTGGTAATTCAATTATAAAGAATTTTAATTTCTTGTCTACCTAATCAAGTTAATATAAAGAATTTAGACACTTATATTCAAAAATAAAATTTATTTAATATGTTAAAATTTATTTTAAAAGATTTAGGATTTGATAAGAAAAGTAGTTATATTAGAATTAAAATTGATATTAATAAAGCAATTACTCCTAATAATTTATTAGGAATAGCACATAAAATTACATAAGCAATTAAAAAAAATTCAGGTTTAATATGAATAGGAGTAATTATAGAATTAGCTTTAATAAAATTATCTTGGTCTCCTAGTATATAAAGATTTTGAAGTGTTAAAATAATAAATTTAAATTACTAATTATTGAATAAATTATTATTAATTGATCCTAATTTATGAAGATATATTAGATGAATAATAACTAAAAATAAAATTACGAAGGGTATGTGACGTCCCCGCAGTTAAACGAGTAACCCCACACAAAAAAAACAAATTCGTTCCTTATCCCGGTCAATTTCCTTTAATTTTAGAAACTCTATGCGGTGTACTACTTCGTTGCCCTATTTTTGATCAGTCCGTTAAGCCGGTACTCTACAAGGGATCTTGGCTAGAAGAGCCAATAGTTTGAGATGGATGAGGTGCACTTACCCTTGAAATTAAAGGATATGTCCATACCCTTTTCAAGAAACGAAAGTATTGCATTCCGTCACGTTCATCTAAAATTTCTTACTGCTACGTTAAAAACTTAAAAATTTCAGAAGGTTATATGCCCCTCTTACAGCTTCCAGCTGGTATTTATGCTGGCGAGGCTTTAATTAAAAATGATAACGGAAAAGGATTTTTTAAGATTTCAAACACTACATCAGAACCATATATGTTTGAAATCCCGCGTTTGGAACTTTCGGATTTTAATGAAGATACCTTTCTAAATTCAGGATCTAATACTGGTAACAAAACTAACGATCCTGACTCGTCCGGGATCCTATCCTTTATCCATACGATTTTCACCGAAAAGAATGGAGAAGAGAGTCCTAAATTAAATACTCTTGAGGCCAAACCTTCCTTTATATCCTCTCGAGCCGAATCCGTCAAGGCACTTCTCCGCTTCGATCACCTGAATTTAGAAGAGGCACGGTCTGTTTGCAAGTTTTTAAAAGACAATGCAGACATTTTCCATTTACCGGGCGAACCTCTCGGATGTACAGACATACTAAAGCACAATATTGTTACGAACGATAATGTTCCTGTGCACAAAATAGTACAGATTTCCACCTGTCCACAAGAGGAAATCTCACGTCAAACATCCGAGCTGTTAGAAAGTGGCATAAAACCATCTATTTTCGCCTTATAACTCCCCATTATGATAGTCCAAGAAAGCGGATTTTGGAGGAAACCCAAGTGGAGAATGGTTAGACTACCGTAACATAAATGAAAAAACAGTAGTTGATGCTTTACCCCATTCCAATATAACGCAATACTTGATCAGTTAGGGGCAGCAAAATATTTCTCCATCTTTGACTTAAAATCGGGTTTCCACTAAATAAAAATGCATCCCAAAGATCAATCTAAGACAGCTTTTTCAACACCATATGCCATTACGAATTTACCAGAATGCCATTGTTCTTAAGAACGCGCCTGTAACATTTCAGAGATTGATGGATTACGTTTTAACCGGATTGCAGGGCCGAAGCAAATGTTGTGTTATTAAGATGACGTAGTCCATATACTCAAGCTCGCTCGCGAACCACGAGTCTAAATTTGAAAAACTCGCGCAAAGGTTACGAATAGCCAATCTAAGATTACAGCCCGCTAAGTGCGCATTTGCTGAGACGGGAGGTAACTTATTTAGGCCATATATAATAAGTAGAGACGGCGTCAAGCCAGATCCAAAGAAAGTGGTGGCAGTAAAACCAATTTCCTCGACCAAGAAACATTAAATCAATTGGACAGTTCTCTTAGGTCTTGCTTGGATATTACCGGAGATTCATACCTGCCTTTTCTAACTTATCAAAGCCACTTTCTGACTTGTTAAAAAAGGACGTTCCTTTTGATATGGGGACGAAATCAGGAAAATAGCTTTTGTTTGTTGCGCGACATACTTTGCAAAGAACAAATTTGGCCTTTCCAAATTTTGAATTACCCTTCAATGTACCATTTGCTTCCAGGTATGCAATCAGTGCAGTCTTAAGCCAGGGTCCAGTCGGTAACGATTTACCCATTTCATACTGCTCTCGAATATTAAACAAGCAGAAAAAATTACTCCACCATGGAGCGGGAACTGCTAGCTTGTTTACGCAGTAAACTATTTCCGACCCTATTTGTATGGTAGGGAATTTTCATTGGTTACCGACCTCGACCTCTGGTATGGGTAAAATCGGTCACAAGACCCCACTTCACGACTCGTAAAGTGGAGTCTCAAATTGGTTGGATTAAGATTAAAAAAATTGTCTCGTCGACCTGGTTCTGCAAACGCAAATGCGGGACGTTCTATCGAGAAACTCTCGGAAGTTAGCAAGGTGCTACCCGTAAGTGCGAATAACTCAACGACAGACTAATACAATTTGAAACTAAAGACGTCCGCCCGATGACGAAGACATTGACATTGACATCGTTATAGACGATAAGGACTCTCGACAAACACCTCTGAGATCAACGACCTGACTAAGTCGCCGTGTACTCTAACTATTACAAGGGAGACAGACGACGTAGGCTCTGAACAGGGCAGTACAACCGATTATAATATTCTTATTCCCCACAGCAAGCACGAGTTGATACTCACACGAATGCTTACGTCAAATTTAGTATAACAAGAGACCTGATAATTACGAATGGACATTTAGTAATTTTTTGATCAGGAAGGCACGCCGTGTGGACGCGGGTGCAAAACTTCTCAGCGAGTCGAAACTTCTTCCCAAGCTTGAGGACTTAACTTTAGCACGTGCTAAAGTTACTAGTATTAGCAAGCTTTATTTGATTACTATCCCAGTAAAAGAACATTGTACGAATAGTATTAAATACGAAATTTTGATAGAAGCGTTAGGGTCTTTACTCTTCGTTACACGCGAATTAGGTCTTACATCGGTTAGCATAGCAAAGACTTTTCACTTTGACAATATACTATGGTAACAAATTCAAAGAACATTCGATTTCGAGACTTGCAAAATTATAATTTGTACAGGAAAGGTGACAATTCCTTCTCCAGAGAAGCGAGAAGATATTCTTGTCGAATGCCACTCCTCGCCTGTCGGTGGACATAAGGGAGTTACTAAAACTTATGCCAGGATTCGCGAAAAATATTTTTGGACAAACATAAAACAAGATGTTCAAGAGTTCATCAAGAACTACGAAAGTTGTCAAATTAAAAAATTAACCAGAATAAAGTCAAAGGAACCGATGATTATCACTGATACGCCAGGAGCTGCGTTCGACAAGGTTGCTATGGATATAGTCGGACCATTACCATAAACAAAAACTGGTGACAAATTTATTCTTACTATACAGGACCTCTTGACTAAATTTTTTATTGCTGTACCTCTTAAAGCAGCAACATCAGTCGATATTGCGAATGGAATTGGTCAAAAATTTTGTAATATATTTGGTGCCCCAAAAATTATACTTACCGACCAAGGGACTAATTTCACTAGTTCTCTTTTAAAGTCTATTGCACGACAGTATAAATGCAAGCAGATTAGAACTACAGCATTCCATCCGCAATCAAATGGTTCTTTAGAGGGATCACACATTGTTTTGATCGAATATTTAAAACATTTTAATAAAAAGAATCGAGAGTGGGATGAATGGCTCACACATTCTATGTTCTCTTATAATACAAGCATGCATGAGGAGACGAGATTCACTCCTCATGAGCTTCGGTAAACAAGCTAATATCCCCTCCAAAAACGAACATACAGATGAAGACCTTGATCACACATATCTAAATGTTATCTGGATCTAGTTCATAAAATACGTTGTTAATAAGTATTAGCATCGTCTAAATTAGGAAATCAATACACCGGCCCACACCATATTCTGGAAGTGCTTCCTAACAATAATATAAAGATTAGTAACAAGAATAGGACTAGAATTGTTCACAAAGATAAAATAAAAATCTGTAGGAAATAAGCCTATTCTTTCCAAATATTAACTAATACTTTTAGAATTGTTACTGTTTTTAATACCTACATATTTACTAAATATACATGATGGAATAGTTTTTAATACAGTTAAAAATTGCGTCAGTGGGGGAATCTCCCACTCTACTCTAAAAGATACTACATAAGGAGATGCATTGCTTCTTATAGACAGTTTATAACCAGCATCTACAGCGAAAATATTAAAGATACCTTCTGTACACAATAGTCGGTCAATATCGACCATAAAGGAATCTCAACTGCTCTCAAGCTGTCTACTAAATTAATTTTTAATTTTTCTTTTTATAATAACCACCTAGAGAGTAGTTAACCTCGTAACTTTATAAATTTATTTTATTAATTTTTCTCGAATTTAATAAACGATTCATACCTTGTCATTTCTACTGTCGACAAAATCGTTCTTGATATTAAAATGGAGTTAAACTGTGCTAAACTACGGCAGCTTCTACAGAAGTGTCATAATATGTTACGAAGTATAATACAATTTGTTACTAATCGCGTTTTATTAAGAAACGCTAAGGCTGGTTGCTTATTGCTAATAAGTCGATGACTACTATTTTGTCTAAAACAACTTTTCTATTATTGTCTAAAAATAAAGTGTTGAAGATTTCGTCGATCCTTATTAAAGCATCGTTGGTTATTATTGGATTTACTTAACGCTATCATCGAACATGCGAAGATAAGCTAAACAAGCTTGAGACGAGTTCCTATAAGTTTGCATTAAAATACTGTTTATTAAAATTTATTTTGTGTTTGTAGAATATAAGACTGGAAGCAATTCGATATTAATGTCGTGAGTTCGGTTAATTCGACGCATGAATGAGTGAGATAGGGAAGGATAGATAAATCAATCAACACAATTTTACGCGGTATGAAAAACTTCCTTCGGCATAAAAACTCTCACGAAGTTGAGAGAAAAGCCGGGGCAAGCTATGACTTTATTTAATCATATAATACAGTAAATAGTAGTCTCCTATTTCTTCTTAGACTAGAGAACTCTCTTACCTTCGTCTCAACTACAAATATGTAACCTATCGTAGCCTACTTAGATGCGTTATCGGGTCTTCAGTACGCATTATTCTCGCTACCCACAACTTCCACTTGAGGTAGCCTGAGTGTATTTGCCAAAATTCCTCCAACATGGAGTCCTCTGGCGATTGGATTAAGCTAATTATGAGAAGGGTGCAAGGGTGAATTAAAATAAAATAAAGCACTTGGTTGAGCCAATACGTGCAATGCTTTATTGGCTCGACAGGGAAAAAGCCTTGCGGCAAAAAACCCTGGTTAGTATCAAATACAATGGACGACGATGGATCACGGACATAGTCCGTGATCAACTTCTCGTCACGATTAACCCTGATGTAATCTCGTTGAAAGAAGTGGAAATTATATTTCTCACCGTTAATTGTCGCCTCTACGTCTACTACCGGGTTACCACCTCTACGTCTATTACCGGGTTATCGCCTCTACGTCTATCACCGGATATATCTGTAAGACGTATTCGTCTTAACAGATGAATTCTTAGCCTCTTTAATACTCCTCTCGCTTGTCGTCTCCGGATATCTTGTTTCCAAGTGTTCTCGTAGGCGTTCAGCGTTAGAATAGACTGAATGTCTTTTGTAATGAGCCCTGCAGGGTGCACTCACTCGACGGTCGAGTGGTGGGGGATATGAACGCTAGTTACTTGTAACTCTTTGTCGATTAGTGAGCGCATAGTAACTATCGATTTTTAGTTACTATGGATTTTGGTTATGATCGATTCCGATCGTACACTGAGCCTCAACAAATTTATCCTCTGCTGGTCGACCGGTAAACACTGTAAAAAGGCACCGTTACTGTCAGTGACAAGCGTTGTTGTGCCTTTGCACAACTCCTCCAATGCGGGGTAAAACAGTGCGGTCGTGTGCTTGCACGACCCCATTGAACTTATTAAAGACCGCGGTTGAGTCTATGCAAAACCCCTTCAGCTTGATCAAGCGCGCGGTTGTGTCTACGCAAAACCCCCTCAAACTTTGTAAAAAACACACGGTTGAAGCTATGCCCAACCCTTTCAAACTTACCAGTCGACAGCTCGAAATCACACCACAAAGAAAATGCTTTCACTTCTATGAAACCAATATGGCGCAACTTTACCTTACCAGAAAACGAACAGTCTTTTTTGATATCCAGAAACGGTCTGCCGCTTGCGCTCTCGAGCCAGGGCCTACGCACGCATCTCCCCTCCCAAGTACCTCAAGACCAACACGCATATACCTTGCCGGCTAAAGGCGGTCCTACATGTATCTCAAATGCCCCTGCGCGCCCTCAGGACTCAACTAAAGCACTCATGACCCGTCCTAACTAGGGTGTAATACCGACCCATCTAAGGTCACGACGCCGTCGCTACATAACCAATTTCGCGCGCAATACAAACGGTCAAGTACCCTAATTTCACCGAACATCCTGCCCGCCTTCGTTCAACTGACGAACTGAACTTCTTTGAGTACTTTACTTTTCATTGAGTATCTTACGTTGGTGTATCTGCTAATCTCAGGGGGCAAAGCCGCGCAATGTGTCGCTGGCGTGAAGAAGTAGCGGTTTTCACAGTGACCACCCGAACTAAACCATCAGGGCCAGGGTGCACCTATGTGACTCTACCTAATACCCGTTTTGAAGGGGGATATCGGTCGTTACGTACCAAGACAAGCTGACCTACTCTGAAGTTTTCGCAAGGATCCCTCCATTTTTTCCGACACTGCAAATGCGCCAAGTACTCGCTTTACCAACGTTTTCAGAAATTATTTCGAATGCGTTGAAGAAGTTGAAATCTACCTAACCGGTTCTTAGGTAATTTTTGTAAATCGACATCTTGAATCAGAGTAGAAACTCCCTTATTGAGAAAATGAGAAGGAGTGAGCGCCCGCAGATCGTTGGTATCTGAGCTCAGCGGCCCTAGAGGACGAGAATTGAGACAAGCTTAGATTTCCACGAGGACTGTGGATAACTCCTCAAAGGTAGGCGTATGCACCCCTATGACTCTCTTTAAATGGTGCCTTACTGATTTGACTCCAGCTTCTCACAACCCACCATAATGTGGAGCACTGGGTGGGATGAACTTTCAGTTAGTTCTATCGTTGGCAAGAAGAGATGATACTTTCTGATAAAACTCCGAAGCACGGTTAAACATAATCCTAAGCTATTCATCAGCTCCTTGAAAATTAGTAGCATTGTCGCTATAAAGAGTCTGACAAATACCTCGTCTACCTACAAATCGACGATACGCGGCTATGAAAGAATCAGAGGTTAAGTAGCTAACAAGCTCGAATAGCCGATTAACCTAGTCGGTTTCTGCTTAATATCCAAACATGGGACATCAGATAACTCGAGGTCAAGATTTTACCTCCCGGGAGACACTGGTGGTGTGCATGTCGCACAAACAATTGACTAAGGTATGAATTCTGGGGCAAAATTGGTAGGTGTTTCCGATCGAAAGTTAAGTAAGAACTAGCCAAACGACCTCCTACCCGTAATAGACCGTCATCCTCATTCAAGAAAAAATTTAACTTAGTAAAGCGATTGCCTTTCGGCAATCTCTTGCCAGCTGTCAGGACTCCTATCTCAATCGTGAACGCTGTTGGTTGAACTGGACAAATGACCATCACTCAAGAGTCAAATATCTCAACACTGGTAATAAAATGAGGTGAAGAACTTGCATCTATTGGTTGACGATCTCGTACCCGGATAATTGGGAGCCTGCAATATGCCACAAATCTTAGAAGTATAGTTAAGGAAGAGATCGAGTCAGGATCTCGGGCTCATTTAGGCTATGACGGACATGGTGAACTCGAACGGCTTCGTTATAGTGCGGCTACTGGACTGAGGACATAGGAAGCTATGCCGAGCCCTGCCACTAAAGAGAACTCTCTTCTAACTCTTCCGGTGAAACTCCTCGCGATGCCAAATTGGCAGGATTTGCCTTAGTCCGAACATGGGACTACGTTGCTGAAGGCAATTGAGTCTGAATGAGCGAAACGCGATTGGCGACAAAGGTTTTCCAATGGCACGGATGCCTACGAAGCCAAGTAAACAGGATCTGATTATCTGACCAGGCAAAAATTGAACATCTCTGAAGAAAGTCCAGGCTAGTTAGATGAAGAATAAGCTTAACAAGAAGAGCTGCTCTGCAAAGTTCTAAATTAGTAATACTCACAGTCTTAAAAGGAGCTACCTTTGATTTAGCTACTACAAATTTATCCTCTGCTGGTCGACCGGTAAACACAGTAAATAAGCACCGCTAATCTCGGTGACAAACGTAGTTGTGCCTTTGCAAAACTCCTCCAAAGCGGGGTAAAAAAGTGCGGTCGTGTGCATGCACGACCCCATCGAACCTTATGACAAGAGGGGTTGAGTCTATGCAAAACCCCTTCAACTTGGCCAACTGCGCGGTTGTGTCTACGCACAACTCCCATCAAACTTAGTAGAAAACACGGTTGCGGCTATGCCCAACCCTTTTAATCTTACCAGTCGACAACTCGAAAGCACACCACAAAAGTAAAAGCTCTCATTTCAATAAGGCCAATATGGCGTCACTTTACCTTACCAGAAAATTAACACTCTTTTTCGATATTTTGAAACGGTCTGCCGCTTGCGCCCTAGAGAGCCAAAACCTACGCACCCTTCTCCCCTCTCACAAACCTCAAGACGCACTCGCATGTACCTGGCATGCTAAGGTTGTCCTACATGTATCTCCAATGCCCCCTTGCGCCCTTATAACTCAACTAAGGTAATCGTGACCGATCCTATTTAGAGTGTAATTCTAACCAATTTAATATCCCAACGCCGTCGCTATCTAACCTATTCGGCGCGCAATACAAATCGGTCAAATGCCCTAATTTCACCGAACATTTGGAATTAACAATAATTTCAAAGATATATGTTCATCAAAATCACCATCATCGTGGCCGCATTTATCTGTACGACGACCGCACTACTTGGAAATGACTGTGGAGGAGCAGCCGCTAACATTATCACCGTCTCGCTCCTTAGTGCAGGGGATTGCAACCTCCCCTCACTTACGCCGACAAAAACAACGACATACGCTTAGCTGTTGCAGTTTAAAGACTACAGTGAAACAACAGTTTACCAGTGCCTAATTGAAATAGATCGGACAATTTATTTCTGCTGTATGAGCTCACACATCTCTGCTGTTCATGGTGGGCGTCGAATATATCTACTCGACGTGTCATCGGATGTGTGCAGATCTATAATAAACACTGGAACATTCGCTCTTAATTCTTTTACGTAAGTGAGTGGCCTTATGGTTAATACCACGGATTACCGGAGCATCACTTTAGCTGGATCAATAGGAACCGATAGCAAATGCCTTGGAACTCAATACTCTGATGCCGATAGTACTTGGGACAGCGTTATTGTACAGGGTTCTATGCGCACAAACATCAAAACATACACTAGCGCAATAAAAATAAGGGAAAATCTGATTTCTTTAAAAGGTCACATTTGTTGCACCTTTTCCGAAGGTTCCTGCCTCACCTACGAAAACGGATCTGCCTTTTGGACGATGTTTCCTTCTTCATCATAAAAATTCGATCAGTATACAGCGTTGTACGAAGGTCTGGCGACAAAAGTTACATCAACAATGGAGAATAAACATTCAACTACTATGTACACTGTTACGGAGGGAGAAACGGTATTTGCGTTTATTAGAAAGGACATACATCATCTGTGTGGGTAGTTGTTCATTTTAGAAACCCAAAAAGGAAAAACGTTTACAACAAAGGCAACGATAACACCTAATAACATTAATATATTTGCCTACGTAAATTCCAAATTCGTGTATGTAAAAAAAAATTATCGTAATCAATTAGAAAAACTTTACACCAGTGTACTTCAGCAGAGATGCAACTTAGAAAAGCAAGTCATTGAAAACGCACTTGCCTTAGCATACGTTCTTCCCGACGTCTTCGCCAGCACCATTATGAAGAAACCCGGATTTTTGGCAGTCGTCGGAAGTGATGTTGCCCACATCGTCAAGTGTACTCCAGTACCCGTTAAAGTTAGGCACACAGAGGAATGCTACCGGGAATTACCTGTGCTGCACCTGAACTCCAGCATGTTTCTAAGACCATGGTCTAGGATTTTAGTAAACGAAGGCACGCAGAAGCCCTGTAATCCTCTTCTACCTCAGGAATACTTTGTAGAAGGAACGTCGTACCAGCTTTTACCTAAACCCACTTTTTCTAGAGAACCACATTTGGTAACACCGGAGGTAGAAATGAAATGGAAATACACTGACGCCTTTTCTCTCGCAACGAGCAGAATTTACTCGCAAAAAGACTTGGAAAACTTGCGTGACCATGTGATGTTCCCTGTCCAGCAGTTCTCCATAATAAACAACTTTGATAGAGGAGCAGCTGGCCATAAAATTCAGGGGAACGGCTTGGACATTGTTAACTTAGTGAGTGAAGGTGAACTAGAACAACTGACAGAAAACGTTGCCACACGTATGTGGACAGGTCTCTTGAGGTTTGGTTCGTTTAATGCAGCTATTTTAGGACTAATTGTAAGTTTTAAATTTATAAAGCTCATTATAGATTGAGTACTGCGTGGTTATGCGCTCCATACTGTTTACGGGTGGACCGTACATTTACTTGGTGCTATTTGGGGATCGCTAACAAACCTACTCCTGCACTTAAAAAATATAAAAGGCAGCAAAAGCACGAAACCACAGGTGGAAGCAGCAGAGCTTAAAGAAGTAACAGCAGGGCAGCCAGAAGATAAAAACGACACGGAAGACAACGCCCAGCCGTCATAGGCAACAAGCGCCTCCCAAACAAATCCACCCGGTAAGCACGTACGTTTTACTTTGGAAGATGAACTCCTTAATAGGTTTGATGCTTTACGAAGCACTCAATAGTAGACTCTTTCGTGCTTCTTCTTTAAGGGGGGAGGTGTCACGTCTTAGTGACGATTTTATATAACAAGGCGTGTTATCCAATGTTAATCATTATATAACCAGTATTCAATAAACGATTTATCTTCCTGTCATATTATACGAAAAATTTTTAAATTTTTAACGTAGCAGTAAAAAATTTTAGACGAACGTGACGGAATGCAAACACTTTCGTTTCTTGAAAAGGGTACGGACATATTCTTAAAATTCAAACATCCGAGGGTATTATTAATAATAGCAGATCTGGATCCTAAAAAATCCATCCCTAAGATACCGTCGAAGTGAATGGGGAAGTTCTCGTCGACTACATGAAATAAAACGTCTTCCCCGAATATGCGAATAACTAAAGTACCAAGTGTGCTCTTTTTTTCAAGAGTGATTCCTGTCAATTGTAGTAAGTCCGTCTTGTCAATTTTTGTTGAAGGTTAAATAGGTTCCTTTTAAGAAAATTGATTTCGGCGCCAGTGTCAATCATAAGTGTTACGTGTCCAGTCAGTCGAGGTGAGAAACCTGTGACACAAGGAGACTCCCACCTTGGTTTATACTTTACCCGTCTGATCGCGACGGTCCTGGTCTCTGAGCTGGACTGTTTGGACGCTCCCTGGGAGTTGGGGTGCGACGGGTGTCTTTCGCCGCACCCCTCCTTAAGTTTCCCGAGTAAAGATTCTCAATTTTATATTTAAGCTTTTTGCATTTGAGAATTTGGTGTCCACATTTTTTACAGTATCATCTCATTAGGCATCTCTTTATTGGAATCTTCTTCTTAGAAGGAGACTTAGATTTAGTAGGAGATCTAAGTTTGCTGGGAGATTTTTGCTCAGGTTTAGAAGAGAAAGGGTAACCCTTCTTCTGCCAACAATTGTCCTCCGAATGCCCATCTTTTTTACAATAATTACAGTTTATAGATTTGTTAATTGGTCTAATGTTTGCAGCGCGACTCTTAATCATTGAAGTACCAAATTTACTATCTTTCTCCTTGATTTGTTTGTCTATTCTTAGAAGGCAAATTAAAATTTCGTCAAAGTTGCTATAATTCTCAAATCTTAAGGCCGTTTTATAATCTCGAGGTAGACCTTTAATAAATGCATCTAATCCCTCTCTCTCAATTGTTATCTCTACCCCACGTTCTACACGCCCCGAATCTTTCGTCGTTTCGTCTAGAACCGACTGGGTGAGTTCCTTCATTTGACCAAAATAATCGAGCACATGTTTGCCCGGTCTCATGAATTCCGTAGCAAGCTTTCCCCTGTAGTAGTTCGATCCGCGAGAAGGCAGAAACGCGTCCTTTAGTCTTTCTATAAGATGTTCTACTCTACCGATTTTAAGACTTTCGGGTACCAGATACGCGTTACCACTAAGTTTGGAAAGAAGAAAGTTTGTGAGAGATGTTTCTACCTCAGTTGAATAATTTGCTGGCAAAGATTCGAGCGCGAGTCGACAGTTTTTATCATGTGACATCCCCGCAGTTAAACGAGTAACCCGACACAAAAAAAAAACAAATTCGTTCCTTATCCCGGTCAATTTCCTTTAATTTTAGAAACTCTACGCGGTTTAGAACTACGTTGCCCTATTTTTGGTCAGTCCATTAAGCCGGTACTCTACCAGGGATCTGGGCTAGAAGAGCCAATAACTTGCAAGTTTGAGATGGTTAAGGTGCACTTACCCTTGAAATTTATGAATATGACCTCTGGAAAAATTTCGTCTTGATGTGAATTGTGCTAAATGCCGATGATCCACGGACCCTACTGCCTTTGAATCGATTGCGTCGATTGGATGGTCGCAGGATTTCGGTGTAATAAGGTTTTTTAGTTATTAAATGAATGTCACTTGATTAACAGGTAAAACTAAAGTATATTTTTCAAAGTAAATAAAAGTTGCACAAGTGGTTACACAATTTCGATCACTTGTAGTAACTATCACACGGAATATTACATATGTAACACGAATTATAAACGTAGCGTGTTAAAGTGCGTTTACTTACGCAAATTGTAATAATCGGTTATAAATGCGCGACGTGTACGAATTCTTATATAAAATTTTTATAATCAAGCAAAATTGTAAGTTGGATAAATTATTAACTATGTCTTGTTAATAATTTATAATAAATGATGAAAAAGTCTGTCTTCCAAGTTAATTAAGTTGTAATATTATAATAAAGAAGAGTATCTTGAAAAAGACTGCTCTTTTGTTAAGCTTCGTTAACGTATAAAGAAGACTATCATGAAAAAGACTTGTCTTAAACAAGAAGCTGTTGTATTGGAAGAGAGACTCTCAAGCACAAAATGTATAAGTATAAAATATTTAAGCAGAGGTAATTAAGATTTATGTGTTAAGAGTATAGAGGTTGCCGGTAGACTACTGGCGAGGAGTCTCTTGGCTCCCCACGTTGAGTCCCGTACGGCCGAGTAGGAGGTACCCCCAATCGCGCTAGGTGCTTCCTCCACTACCGACTTTTACTACCTCGTGAGAAAGGAATGTGCTGATCTTTAAGTTTTGCACGTGCGAATAGATATTAGTCTCTATCAAGTGCTAAACTGCTGTTGTCAGCATATTGTCAGATAGAAGTCGACTGCGGGTCGCCTTGGCGAAAACTTCTGCCGACGTGCACCGACTCTAATCGTGAGCTTCCAACCTCTAAGTACGTTATTCTGCGCGAGTAGATTTGTTCTATGTACGATATCATGCTGTGTGGCAAACGATTCTCCTTAAGTACTGCAATAACAGCCGTGTAACTCAGCTGCAAAATGCTTTTGCGCAGTCCAGGGAAACTACATGTAGTTCCATGTGCCCCTACCATTGAAGGGGCGAACCTAGTGTAACCGCCTAAAAAAATTGATTTTTGGATTTCTTGTAAAGAAAACTACGTTTTTTCTTATAGAGCGTGGACGTTCTTGAGTTCATTTACAAACAGGTCTATGCTCTCGATCACCGCTCACAGTTTGGCGGCCGCGTCGCGCTTCTCCATGGACGGTCAGAAGCTCGGTTCGGCAGACGGTTTTTCTTCTTACCGTTGCTTTGTGAAATGGTGGTTATTTTGTCCGTTTGTCCTCTGTGTCCCGGTGGACCTAGTGCCTCTGCATGTTGCGTGGGTGTTGATTCCAGGGCATCTGTTGTCTGTTGCGCTCCTATGACATGACGGAAAGACGGCGATCTCGCAATGCTTTTGTGTCTCTGAAACGGACCACTCTCCTCCCATCGTTGGATCTGTTTCAGTGTCCAATCCACTTCTGTAGTATGCTGTCTTCACTTTTTGTCCTGGTGATTGGCGTCTTTTTGCGCTTGACGTTGTTTCCGGGCAAATGTTTCTCCTCCTTCTCTCTTTGTCCATTTCTTGTACTTCGTTCCCTAAGTTGTGCTATCTGCTTTATTTATAATTTATGCAATTTGTAATCTGATTGCAAGTCGTTAGAATGTTATTTCCTAACTTTTTCACCACCTCCAATGATTCGAGCGTCTAGCGTGCCTCCGACACCGTGGAAATGAGTTTGTTTAGTCTTTTGGCGGATTTTAAAGTCAGCGAAGTGAGTTGGCACAGCTTGTCGAGATGGGCCTGGATGAACAGCCGCTTGTTTTCGTAGCAGGCGTTTAGTATTTCCCACGATGGCTGTAGTGAACTGCCAGGTGTTTGTCCTCCTTCTCTCTTTGTCCATTTTTTGCACTTCGTTCCTCAAGTTGTGCTATCTCTGCTTTGTTTATAATTTATGTAATTTGTAATCTGATTGCAAATCATTAGAATGTTATCTCCTAACTTTTTCACCACCTCCAATGATTTGAGAGCCGTGCGTGCCTCCGACACCTGTACACTGTATGGTTTATTGATAACCCATGTAATTGCATAAAGCAAATCTTCTGTATCAATAGTTGACATTTTGTGTAATTTTTGACGCATAGAAGTTTGCTGCTCAACATTGTGACAACCAATATATACATCTGTTTCTTTTGAAATGACTTTTTCGACTGCAGAAATTACCACTTTATTATTGTATTTAGCAACTGAATGATTATCAAAAAACGATCATATATCACATGGACAAATTTTATCGGCCTCTTCTTCCTATCTATGCTTCCTTCCTTCTATCCTTATTTGTGATAAATATAAAGGATGATGGTACTTCACCTTTTTTGTCGCAATCGTCGAATGAGATGCCTGAGTCCTTGCCACTTTCAGGAGGGAGCTCTGCCAATAGTTGGTTAGACGTGGAATGCTACTTAGCCAGTGGGAAGCCGCATGCGTTGCACAGCCGTATGAGTTGATATGCAGTCTGAATCAGCTCTCCTACTGTCTCTTCTCCTCCGAAAATGTCGTCGACGTATTGTCCATGAGTGATCGGTTAAACCGCGAGCGGGTAACTTGAGCCTTCGTCTTCCGCAAGTTGATGCAGCGTCCTTACTGCTAAGAACGGGGCTGCCTTGGTTCCATACGTCACCGTGGTGAGTTGGAAGTGAGATTCCTTGAGCTGCTCGTCTACCCATAATATTCGTTGGAGATCCCAATCGTCGTGGTGAATCTTGACTTGTCGATACATCTTTGTGATGTCCGTGGCGAACAGTTACTTGCGGCAGCGTATCCAAATAACGCTACACTCTCCACTAACGCTGTAAACAATTTCCTTCTTCTTCTGTTACTTTTATTGAATATCCTTTTTCCTATGCTCCATGCATTTTTCATCACAATTATTTCTTTCCACTTTCTCTCCTCCATGTGTCTCTCATTCCTTCCATTCTTCTGTAATATCTATCCTAAGTATCTTATTTCCTCCACTTCCTCTAATTCTTTGTCTCCCCACTTCCATATTCTATCTTTTCCTTTTCTTTTTTCGAATACCAAAATTTTTGTTTTTGCTTCACTTAATATCATCATCTTACTTTCCAGATACTTTTTAAACCTTCTTAGCATACCTTTCAATTTTTCTTCTCTATCTGCTACCAATACGATATCATCAGCATATGATACACTTCATACCTTTTCGGTCCCAACTCTACATCCTCATTCTTGCCCTTTTCTCATCTCCTTCTCCAAGTCCGCCATATATATATTAAAAAGAGTTGGACTTAAAGGAACATCATTGCCTTACTCCCTTTTCCGTCAAAAATTTCAACGTTTCTTCATCTCCTACTTTGATTACATTTACCGTTTCCCTATATATGTCCATAATCTTCCTACTTAAATAACCCCCGCCACCATCTCCATCAACCTCTCTTTTAAAACTTCTCTGTCAACTCTGTCAAATGCCTCTTTAAGATCTACAAAACATGCAAATACTGTGAAAATCTTTGTTTTCAACAATAAAAATGTCTTCCTTTTTTTCAAGGTGGAACATTTTTTATTTTATTTTTGTAGATCCTTTTGTAAGTGTCACACCACTAATTGTTTTCAATTGTATTTTGTTCATATCTTTTTTCCTGTCTATAGCTTTTATTAATCTTTTATTTATTAACGATATTTGAGATCCTCAGTCATAAGCCCCTTATCTCTCTCTTGCTTTCTAATACAATTTTGATCTTGATTAGTAGTGTGTTTACTTGTTTTTTTTTGTCATATAATTCTACTTTCAAAATGGAATTGTTATTTACCTTTTTTCCCATTAACATCTTCTTTTCCTTTAAACCAGTATTTTTCACTAGGGTGGTATCTTACACGTTTACCTAAATTCTCGCACATCTTATATGGTTTTCTTTCTTCAGATTTTTTGTTAAAGTGTATTGTAGTCTGTTTTTGAACATTTTTCTTATTTAATAAGTTCTCATGCTTTCTCAGCTCGTTAAAGAGATCCGTTGTTTTCCTACAAAAGACAATAATGCATTTTCTAATAATTCCTATTCCAAATTATTATGATTAATTATTATTATTAAATTGACTACTACTATTGCTCATATATTTTGTTAAAAAATTTATTTATTTTATTTTAATACTTCAAAAAAACATTAATGCATACTTTAATGATTCCTATTCAAAATTATTATAAACGTTAGACACGCAACAAATACGGAAAGAAAGTATCTTTAAGAACGTGAGCATTTTTCGTATCAATGCGCACGGAAAAGACGAGCATTGGTACTGAATACAAATCGCATTACCAACGAAATCCGATTAGAGAAGCACTTCGCATTAAAGTACGAAGTGCTTTATAGAAGTGAAATCTTTCTCGTGTTTTGTATCGTAAGTGGAAAAGGGAGAAAGGGAGGGAGAGAAAGGGAAGAAAGAAACTCTTAGAATTTATCTTTGAATCTCCGTTAAAATCGTTTTCTTTGCTTCATCTATAACGTTTTTCTTACTGACATATACGGATTTAATTTACAATAGTCATGTTAACATATCTTATTGGAATTATTTTTTTTTTTAGAAATATATATATTGAAATATAATTCGAACGAGATTTATTAAATATTGTCATAGCGTTTGTAAATTTTTCTAATTATTCTACGTAATTAACGAAATACTATTCGACGATAAATATTTCGAATAATTCTTACGAATGAACAAGGTCTCGTTTTAAAAGATAAAAGATCCGTTGTTTTTTTCTCGAATCGAGAACATTCTTTCACAAAGCTCTCCATCCATTTTTTAGCATCAATGTTTTTGCTTGAAAACTTTTCTAGCAAGAATTTCTCTCTAAAAAAAATTCTTATTATCTTTTAGTGAGGCTACCACCATGAATTCAAATTGTAGTTTTAACATTGTGAAGTAATTGTCGTTGTATAAGACAAATAATTTTAAGTTTACTATTGTTGAGAAATTTTTCAGGAAAATAAAATTCAATTGGTTGCTATGTAAAAGTTGTATATAAAAGTTTTTGTTCTGCATTTAAATGTATTTGCTTTAAAACAGTTCCAACACCTTGTAGACTCGCGTCAGTGTAAATGCATATTGGAAGATTTTGATCGAAAATTTTTAAAATTTGCTGGGAGTAGAGTATTGTTTTCGCATTATTAAATGCCTTCTGACATTGTTCCGACCAAATAAATTTTCGTTCCTTTCTCAGTAAATTGTGTAATAACTCTAATACATTCGAATTATTTAGTACATATTTTCTATAGAAATTGATCATTCCCAAAAATTGACAAACATTCCTTCTAGTTTTAGGAAAAAGAAAATTTTTTATAGAGATCACATTATCCTCCAGTGGACTGACTGAGTTATTTCGTATTAAATGCCCAAATAAGGTACCGATCAACAACATTCTTAGCGTGTAAATTCGAAAACATTTAACCATCGTTTAATAAGGGGCAACACAGTTGTTGCGTTTCGTTTGATGTTTCCATGAATAGTTTTTACGGTTACCATCCGAACCACGTCGTTCCCGCCGGGGTGTACGTCTATAATCCGTCCCAGTTGCCATCTCATGCAGGGTTGATTCTTGTCGATAAGAATGACGGCATCTTTTTCGAGCCTTTTATTGGGAGTTAGTCCATTTCTTGCGTTTCTGAAGCTCGCGCAGGTATTCAATATGCCATCGTCACCAAAAATCCTGCCGCACCTTTGCAATATGTATCCATGAAGATAGCTTCTTACTAAAAAATAGGCAGGCGTTAGTGCTGTAGCAGCGTTAGGATCTGATGAAATGGGACATAAAGGTCACGAATTCGAAATAGCTTCGATCTCGATTGCGAATGTATTCAATTCTTCGTACGTAAATAAAAGTTCTCCTACCGCCCTTCTAAAATGGTGTTGCAAAGATTTAACGGCAGCCTCCCATAGACCTCCGAAATGAGGTGATAGTGGAGGGTTGAAATGCCACGATATTCTCTGGTCGGTCTCGAAATTGTTTATCTTCGTTTTGAACTCGTCCGATTCGTTTAAAGCATATAAATCCCTTAATTGGTTATTCGCCCCGACGAAATTAGTACCATTATCTGAGTAAGCGTGTGATGGAATAGCTGTTCTCCCCGTAAGACGCCGGAAGGCGGCAAAAAACGTGTCTGTTGTCAAATCAATAACCAATTCGATATGCGCGGCCCTTATGCACATGCAGACGAAGATGCACCCGTATATCTTAATGCGATCCTTATTCCGATGTTTTTGCTCTTTCGCGTAGAGTGGACCGAAGAAATCCACTCCAGTGTGGAGTGGAAAACGCGATCATTTCTTGGACTCGAGATTTAGGTAGATCACCTATTTTGTACTTTATGCCGGACGCACGGAATCGAATGCAGCGTACGCAATGATGTACGATTTTCCGCACTTGATTTTTACCGTCTAAAAGCCTAAATCGCTGTTGTATGGCGTATAGGATAGTTTGTATGCCGGCGTGAAAATTTTGTTCGTGAAATTTCCGATTGAGAAGATCGGTCACGTGGTGATGAGCTGGTAACAATATTGGGCATTTCTCTTGAAAAGGTATGAGTCTTGCACTTTTAACTCCCCCTGATTCAGTCAATCTTTCCCTTTCGGCGCGAAATTGTTCGTCTTGTATTAGTCTGAGTACGTGTCGTTCCGTATCTATTATTTCCGCGGTCGAAATTTCTCCCCGATATGAGTTAGTTTTAAACCATCTTCTACAACGTGCTGTGATTACTAATAGTAGCGTGTAGTTGGAGAATCGCCTAAATATGATTTTCCGATCTAGCAGTGTCATCAATACTGGGATTCCTTTTATTTCGGGTAATTCGTCTGTTTCTGTTTCGGTCTGAGTTGGCCATTCAGATTCCGGTCGGCGAAGCCAAGAAGGGCCGTGATACCACGAATCGTTTTTTATGAATTCACGAAGAAGCTGTCCGTGAGATTATTTTCCATTCGCACGTGCCGCTACGTGATTCCTACACCAATTTCTTGGATTTCGCGTACGCGATTTGCCGTGTATAATTTCAACATGTTGGAATTCCTTCTCAACCATCCTAGCACAATCATGGAATCGGACCAAATGATTATCTTATCAGGTCTTATTCCGCAAGATGTTCGTATTTCTCAATGTAATCTAGCAAGCGTCTAGGCTCCACATAGTTCTAGTCGCCGTATAGTTGTGTCTTTGAGTGGAGCCATGCGGCTTTCCGCGCAAAACAATCGCACATGTATGTTGCCGATTGGATCTCGCAATCTTACGTATAAATTACCACCGTAATCTGCTTGACTCGCATCGCAAAATCCGTGGATCTGTATTTCATTGTAATTATCGACGGTCAAACGTCTTTCAATTGTTAAGTTATCAATTAGTTCTAATTGTTCCGCGAACCTTGTCCAGGAGGAATGTAATGCACTAGGTACCGACTCGTCCCAGTCGACCTTAGTTTTCCAGCTATCTTGTGTCAAGATTTTGGCTGTTAATATGATGGGTCCTAATAATCCGAGAGGATCATAGATTTTCGCGATCTCTGACAGAATTCGACGTTTCGTAGTTCTCTCGCAATGGTCTATTGGTGTGACTAAATAGATTAAATGATCATACTGGGCATTCCACGAGATTCCGAGTGTTTTAAAAATGGAGGCTTCTCCGGAGAAGAATTCGACGATGACGTTTTTCGTGTCTAACTTGACGAGAATCAGCCGGTAATTAAGAAGCCCATTGACGCATATTGAAGCCGTCTCGTTTTAATATATCGTTGTTCTGATCCTTTATTTCCCCGAGAGTCTCGATATCATTAGTTCCCGTGATGAGATCGTCGACGTGCAAATCTCCAGTTAGGATTTCGACTCCGAGCGTGTAATTGACGCCTTAATCTTTCGCGAGCTGTTTTATGGTCCGGATGGCGAGAAAAGGTGCTGATGCTACACCAAATGTGACCGTGTTGAGTTCAAATGTACGAATCCGATCCTTGTGAAACCAAAATATACGCTGGTATTGCTGATCGTCCGGGTGAACCCATACCTGACTATACATTTTTTCTATATCCGTTGTCAATACGTACCGATATGTGCGAAATCGTAATTAATGTTCTGCCAATGTGTCCTGTATCGTGGGTACGACTAGCAATGTACTATTGAGGGAGATTCCCTTGCTATTTTTCACGAAAGCGCCGAATACGACTCGTACTTTTGTCGTCGTGCTAGTTGTTGGATAACGTTGTTGTGGGGGAGATAGTAGCCGCCTGTCTAGTCGTCTCCGACAAGTGACATATGTCCTAACGTTAGGTATTCCTGCATGATGCGCTTGTACTCTTTCTGAAGTTCGGGGTTCGCGTTTAACTTTCTCCCTACGATTCATTACTATAGTTACGTCATGCCGCAACATACCGCCCCCCTTGAACGGATCACGTCTAAAACTACACCATTCATAACCCAGAATACAAATTCATTACATGCTATCAATATATTATAATAATTACAATACATATATTTTCGCTATACAAAAGGGTTGCTAAATCGCGATTTGATTGTTTAAGTCTCTTTCTTTTGTTTCTGTATCAATGAAAAATGGAGAAAGTCTCTTGAAACCTCGTTTTAGATAACCCTTAGCAGTTTTTACTGTTATTACTCGCGTTATACCATCGGCACCGGTATGTAACTCTGTCACTCGACCTAAAGTCCATTTTAAAGGAGGGTAGTTGTCTTCTCGGAGAGTTACCAATGTGACTATAGCTATGCTGTCCGGTATGCTCTTGTACCACTTCCTACGCACCGTTTGTTCGTTTAGGTATTATTTATTCCGTCGAGTCCAAAAATGTTGTCGCATCTGTTGCACCTGCTGCCAGTGCGATAGTCGGTCGCACGGTATGTCCCGGTAATCGTGATCTGGCAAACTTGTTAGCGAGTCACCTATTAGGAAATGACCAAGAGTGAGGTCACGCAGGTCGTTTTGATCATTAGAAAGAGAGGTCAAAGGACGGGAGTTAAGGATAGCCTCTATCTCGAGCACATAGGTTAAAAATACTTCGTACGTGAGTAACGTTTCCCGAATTACACGAATTAAATAATGTTTGATTGACTTCACTTCCGCTTCTCAGATCCCTCCAATGTGAGTTAATCGAGGAGGGATGAAGTGCCACTTTATACTTTTTCATTCGCTAACTTACGTGAAACGCGATCTTGTAATTCATTCGCGATGTCTGTGAGGTTGTACGGTCGTGCTGGTTCTCACTTCCTTGTATCACTATCTTTCAGAATTTTGTTGTTTGTTACTAACAGAAGCCTCTGATTTTTACTGCTGGCTGAAGTTATTTAATAGATTGACTTATGTACGGATTACCTCTGCGTGATTCCGCCTAATGAATATGGACAACTGAGGCAACTAACTTGGAACGTATCGGTCCTCCCCCGCCACTTCTAAGGTCTGTCCCATCAAGGGCCCCGTTGTGACTTTGGAGTGGCGGTAGCTGACCAAATGCACCACTCTCCAAGTTCTAAAAATTAAGATCGGATACCGAACGTGGTAGCTAGGTACAGTGACTCTCAGAAATATTCGGACACCTGTGTATGGCAAGCTTTACGACTTAATATCTCAGTTATGTGAAAAGGAATCGTGTCCGTTACTTTTTCTAATAATAAGCGTTTTATTCATGTTACTAAAGACATATGATTAGTTTATAAAATTTACATATATTACATATATAATAGACATAGATAAAGGAAATAATGCAACATTTTCGGGTCACAAAAATATTCGGACACTATCAAAAATAACATCTTTGACACAAAATTTAACATTATCCACCCCACTTTAATATTTTGATGCATAACCATTTTGTTTTATGACGTGTCTTAATCGACTCGGCATATTAGAAATTTTTTTTTTACGTATTCTATGGATATGGATGACCATTCGTCTTGAAGCCCTATTTTTAACTCTTCTTTTGAGCGAATGGGCGTCCTGCGAATCCGTCGGTTCAATTCATCCCATAAGTTTTCTATGGGATTAAGGTCCGGCGACTGTGGAGGAGGATGAAGAACTCTGCGGCAATTGTATAATAAAAATTCCTGTACAATACGTGCTTTATGCTTAGGATCATTATCCTGGTAAAATTTAAAGTCTTCTGAAATCCCCATTTTTCCCGCACTTTGTTTTAAATTGTTCTTCAAGAGGCTCAAGTAAGCATTCTTATCCATTTCTTATCACTGGCTAGTGTTAGTGCACTTAAACATGGATTGCACTTAACTTTTCTTACGATTCTTCTTCTATCTCTCGCGTTTAAAACAAGTGGTCTGCCGATTTGGGGGATAGATTCAATACGATCCTCAGTATTGTATCTTCTCACAATGTCCGACACAGTACTTTTGCTAACACCGAGCATGAAACTTATTTCCCGATACGATTTTCCCTTTTCCTGGTGGAATATTACGAGCTGACGCATTTCAAACGATGTATTTCTACCTTTGCGACCCATTCTCATGAATATTAGAGTTGGTACTGAAGCTTATTGAAACGGTATCAACGACCACAGCTATGTTTGTATACAAACACTTACCATTCTCCGAAACAGCGGTTTCTGAGAAAAACGGAGTCGCGAAGCGTACGAAGTGTCCGAATATTTTTGTGACCCGAAAATGTGGTATTATTTCCTTTATTCATGTCTATTATATAAAGTATGTACATTTTATAAACTAATCATATGTTTTTAGTAACATGAATAGAACGCTCATGATTAGAAAAAGGAACAGAGACGATTCCTTTTTAAATACCTGAGATATTAAGTCGTAAAGCTTGCCATACACTGGTGTCCGAATATTTCTGAGAGTCACTGTATCTATTGACACTCTTGTGTTTGTCGACGAAGAAAACCCAGTGATACTAAATAAATATTCCCTATCTACTGTAGATTGCTTTGTCCAGTATATTTATATTTGTAAATGCTATCCGAATGTTCCTTTGATAAATTCTTTTAAGTGTTCCGACAATAACAGAACAGTGTCCACGAAGTTTGTTGCATTATCTGTGTATATATCCAAGCATTTTCCTTTGCGAGCAATAAATCTTGAAGCCATTTTGTTGGTAATGGTGCGGAGGAGTTATTATTGTTGGGTTTCTTGATTCACTCATCTTGCGCTTTTTTGAACTCTGTAGTTTGGTTGATTTAGCGAGAATCCAGTTTTGCGAATATTCCGAGTCTTTATCTATCTCACTTTCTATACACGAGTTTCTATTATCTATTTTGATTATTCTCTTTTCAGTACAAGCAAGGTTAGAGGATTGTTTTTTTTCCATCGACGGTTGACCTATTTCGGTATTTTGAATAATGAATCTGTTTCCGTTATTGACAATTTTAAGAGGTGGGATATTATTACTTTCCATAGTCAAAATTTTTGCCTTAGGCTTAACCACGCGGTTACCTGCGTCGGTGCAGTGTTACCTTGCTAGTACACTGGTCGCTCACCCTTTTATCTGCGATGTAGACCTAACGTACGTTACACTGTATCTCAACGTAATTATTATTTAAATACTTGTATTCTCGGGAGCGGTAGATAAACACGTCTGTATTTACTAACGATTAAACAAAGAATGTCTTGAAATTTAAATTAGCCTCCTAACATATAAATAAAACGAAATTAAAAATGCATCCGAAAAATACTATTTAATCTTGCCCAACTGAGCAATTATGTCGAAGCTTAAAAGCAGAACATTTTACTTTGAAATTTGCGTTTCTATGTAACATTTAATCAGGTTAGTATATAATGGTAATGTATAATGATTAAACAAGTCTTCTTCTTCTTTTTTAGCGTCCAAATAGGCATATTGCCTGTTCTTCATCGCAACTCGCTTTTTGTAGGTATATCGTCCGCCCATCGTTTTCGTGGTCTTCCTGGGCTTCGTTTTCCTAGTCGTAATCTATCCCTAGCGATCTTTACAATTCGGTCCTCTGTCATTCGGGTTATGTGATCGTTCCACTGAATTTTCCTCCACAATACCCAATCATTGATGTTGTCGATTTGGCATGTTTTTCTGAGGGCTTCACTTCTTTGTCTATCCCATAGAGATTTTCCGGTTATTCTCTGGATTATTTTCATTTCCGCTGCCTCCATCATCTGGCGGGTTTTAGATGTCTCGGGTCTTGTTTCCGCCGCATATATTAGTATGGGTCTTATAGTATCCTTGTAAATACGGCTTTTTGTGTCTATTCTGAGATGTTTGTTGCGGAATATGGTTTCATTGAGTTGTGCCGCAGCTCTTGTTGCCTTAACCACTTATGTTCTTACTTCCGTTTCTATTTCACCAAAGCTGGAAATTTCTATGCCTAAGTAGTCAAACTTCATCACTTGTTGTATAATGCTCCCATCAACCACCAATTTACATCTAAGGGGTATCTTGGATTTGGTCATGCACTTAGTTTTGGATGTAGATATTACCATCCCAAGAGATTGAGCCATTGTGTTGAACTCATGTAGAAGTCTCTGCAGATCGTCTTCATTTTCCGCTATTAAAACTGCGTCGTCTGCATAGCATATGATTTTCAGTTCTTTATCTCCCATCCTATAACCTCTCTGCCTACAGACTTTTTTTATAATTTCATCCATGATAATATTGAATAGTAGCGGGCTCTATTTATTAATTAAACAAGTGAAATAAATAATTAATTATTTAAACCCTTGACATACAAATAAAATGCGCGTTACCAAATGTCTACGGACAAATTATAAAGATGTATGGAGTTATAAAAAAAAAACAAAAATTTTTACGATGTTTTTATGATTATGTACGCTACTCGATCCGAAATTCCTTTAAATTAAACAATGTTTTTCACTAATGATTTCTTAACTAAAAAGCCTACCCCTCTTTGACTCTCACTTTCATGCCCATTGTACAGTAGGGCATTTCCAGATGGTAGAATATTGAATTGTTCTCTTTTTCTTCTAGTTTCTGCAATTCCTAATATATCCCATTTGATTTTACTAGTTTCATTTTTAATGTCATATAGTTGTAAATCGCTCAAAAATGATCCGCAGTTGTATGTAGCTACAATTAAAAACTTTTTGTTGTTTTCTTTTTCTTTTTTTGTAGTGTCTTTTCGCTCGATCTTTTATCACGCTTGGTCGTTCCATATTGGCAACCTGGTCGAACGCGGGTATTCTAAGCACCCTCTGTCTTCCGGATGCTTCGATCGCTGCCGTGATCAGCATTTAGAAGACCTCCGGGCAATGAGGGCCTGTGATTTTCTACTTTATCCATGTTAAGGGTTTTTTGGCCATAACTCGCCACGCTGGCCATACGGGTTGGAGAGTATAAAATTATAGGATATTAGGAAGGGAGAATTTGTGGGTTTGAAAGGTGAATCAGGGATAAGACAATGATTTCACCGGTAGTGTCTTTCGAAATAAACCAAGGCTCGCGTGGGCAGGGACGCATAATTTATTAACGTATTGTTTTGGCTGTAGTAGTGTAGTGGCTATAGCAGATACAGTGTGTGTATGTTTTTCACGTCGCTGATACCTATATTTTATCTTGACAGCGCTACAAGTATGTTTACCTTTCTTTCTTTCTTTTTCTCTTCGTTCTTTTTCTCTTCGTTCTTTTTCTTTGCTTTCTTATTTCTTTTTTTCGTTATTATGAAGTAAACTTAATAAATTTTTTTTCTATTTTTTCAATAATATTTTATAATCATTTTATAAGAAATATGATTAACAAAAATGCATTTGCATTAGAGGCAGTGCGAATTTATTTTTGGCTTACGATATAAATTTTATTAAGAAAAATTTATTAAGAAAAAATTAAAAAAAAAAATTTAAATTAATTTTTATTAAGAAAAATTTTTTAAGAAAAAATTGAAAAAAAAGAAAAATTGAATATAAACTTTATTAAGAAAATTAGAAAGAATTATTGTTTTTTTTTATTCAAGGTTAATTATTTTTGACAATAAATAAAGAAACAGTGTGCCATAAGCATCAAGATTCGATTAAAAAACGCCGCGCTTATACGCCCATATATATAGATATAAAGAAAACGCTTGATACTCGACGGCCAAATCGAAAAATGCTTGCTACTGAAAGAAAAAATCTTATACAGAACGCTTAACCTAAACCATCGAGGGCCAGGAAAAGAAATACTCGCTATCGCCTAAACAAATAGAAGGGGAGAAATATCGTTTTCTTCTTTCAGTCGCACTTGCATTAGAGACCGAGAGTCCCGAAGATTGTCGAAGATCCTTCGTTTGTGTATTAGTACACACGGACGCTCGCACGCACACTAGACCGCTCGCGTGTAAAAGCCGACTGAGAGGCAGGACTTGTTTCCCCACTCTTACAATTATTTTCCCAACTTCATTCTAATTTTTATCGCTTATTTTTGAAAATACGAAGATAACTTATACAACATTCTTTATGTATATTATAATTCTCTACAACTTTTGTACAAAACTTTTTTCGATTAAATGCCTAGATTCAAAGATAAAGCCATTTTTTACCAATTTTTATCCTTTTTTACCTTTTTTCTCAGAAACGACACCTTTCACCTCAAAAAAATTAGCACTATTCGATTCAGCGTCATCTATTTACCCTTAGATCAAGTTTTCATCTTCTTTCCTGAAATCGCGGCAAGTGGCCCTTTATTGACTGGACTATGAGCACGAGGGCCCGATTAATACGGCGGTTTCCCCGGATAACATAAAACCGTGGATTGAAATTACTCGCGAACAGAGTGAGTGCGAGAGCGAAAGCGAGCGAGAATAAAATATAATAAAATTTGTAAATAAAATATAATAAAAACTCCGCCTGCATGATCGCAGATCAGCGATCATGTTGCCAGTCCTAAGCCCGGGAAAAGGAGGAAGGTTGTTGGATCAGGTTAGCTCCCTACCCAACGTAAAAAAAAGACTACGGCTCATAGAACTGACACTCTGCCTCGGAACAGGACGGATATACAGATGACGACACATGCAAGGAAATGGACAACGAAATGGAAGAAAGAACATATAATGCGTCTGGCTACATGGAACATCAAGTCATTCAATAATAAAGATCAAGAAACCCTGAAAAAACTGAAAGATAATAACATCGATATTTGCGCCTTACAAGAGACCAAAAAGAAAGGCAAAGGACAAATACAGTACGAAGACTTAGTGATCTATAGTGGTGTAGAACAACAAATCAGGGCAAAAGAAGGGGTAGCCATCGCAGTGTCTAAGAAGTATCAAAATAACATACAAGAATGTAACTACGTATCTTCACGAATCTTGGTTGTAAAAATGAAAGCGGAAGACCAAAAATTAAATATAGTGTCAACTTATGCACCCGAAGATAATAAACCGAAGGAAGAGAGAGAAGCCTTCTACGACCAACTACAAAATTTAGTCAGATCATTACCAAGTAACTAACAAATGATAATCCTTGGAGATTTTAACGCCCGCATCGGAAACGAAATAATACCTGGAATAAAACAAAGGTTCAACGAAAACGTGTTAAATGACAATGGAGAACTAATGACACAGCTATGCACATTTAACGAGCTAAGGATTAATAATACATTTTACAATCATAAGGAACACTATAAATTTACATACAGCAACACCAGAGGCTTCAGGTCTACAATTGATTACATTGTTACCAACAGATACGTCCAACCAAACCAAATATTAGATATCAGGACATTAAATTCCGCGAATGTAGGAAGCGATCATAGCCTGCTATTAGCAAAGATAAGAATGAAGTTTAAACCCCAAAGAAATCTTGCACGAGCAACTCAAGAATTGAAAATAAACATCGAGTCACTATGGAACTTACCAACCAAACAACTATACGAGAACAGGTTGAAAGAAAAAATCGAAAAAAGCCCAATAAAAGAAGAAGATAACATAAACATAGCCTGGAAGAAACTAAGAACCAACATTTTAGAAGCTGCATATGAAGCCCTGGGAACACGAACTGTAAAAAACCGGGCTAGAATGATCAAAACTCCTTGGTTCCGCCCAGAGATTAAGGAAATATGCAAGAAAAAGAAAATAGCATACCTTAACTATAGGACATTAGGAACACCTGAGACATACGAAACGTATAGACGAATACGGAATCAAACAGCGACATTAGTAAGGCAAACAAAGCAAAATTATTGGAAGATTTTTTCGAAAAGAATGGAGAGTGACTTCTATGGACTCCAAAAACAAATCTGGCGATTTATTAGAAATCAAAGAAAGGAGGTCAATGAAATGATAGAAACAAACCAGATCACAAAAGAAAATTGGATTAACTATCTAACAGAGCTCTATAAATCAAAAGAACCTCAAACGGAACTAAATACGCCAGAAATAATAACCAGAAGCGACATACAAATTGAGTCCAGTGATGTAGAAACAGCTATTCGAAGACTAAAGAATAGGAAGAGCCCAGGGCAAGATGGCATCCAAAACGAGCTAATAAAATATGGTGGCCAACGTCTCACACAACAACTAACATTCCTAATCCAAAAAATACTATGTTAACACAAAATACCTGACGAATGGCGAACTAGTACAACTATAGTTATGTTTAAAAAAGGAGACAAAGAGCTACCTACAAATTACAGGGGAACAAATCATTTAAACACTTCATTGAAACTAACAAAAAAGGTTATAACGAACAAAATTAACAGCTTAACGAATCTAGAAGACGAACAACAGGGATTCAAATCAAGCAGATCGTGAACAGACGCGGTTTTCATCATAAGAGAGATAACAGAAAAATCAATTGAATAAAACAGACCAGCATATATGTGTTTCATTGATTTGGAAAAGGCATTCGACCGAGTGCAGTTAAAGGATGTTATACACCTCCTCTATAACCGGCAAATTCCGAACAATCTTATCAAGACCATAGAGGACATCTATAGAAACAATAAGATCCAAGCAAAGATAAATGGCGTCTTGACTGAACCGATTGATGCAGGTCGTGGTATCCGACAAGGGGATTCCCTAAGTCCCCTGCTTTTTAACATCATTATGGACGAAATAATAAGAAACGTAAGACTGCTAAAAGGATATAAAATGGGCAGTGAAAAATAACCATCCTATGCTATGCTGATGACGCTGTATTAGTGGCCGAAAATGAGGATGATCTACAACGTCTACTACACCGATTTAACTGCATAGCCAAATCATTCAACATGAAAATATCGGCCCAGAAAACTAAATGCATGACAACATCAAAGACACCGTTAAGATGCAAACTGGAAATTGAAGGGAAGGTTATTCAGCAGGAAATGAGATTTAAGTACCTAGGAATAGAAATCTCAGGATATGGTGATGTTGAAGCAGAGGTAAGAGAACAGACAATGAAGGCATCCAGAATAGCGGGTTGTTTGAATGACACAATATGGCGAAACAAAAACATTGACATAGAGACCAAAGCAAGAATCTACAAGGCAATGGTAAGACCTATTATGTCATACCGCAGAAACTCGACCAGACACGGCGAAAACGAAACAGTTACTAGAGACAACCGAAATGAGAGTTCTTCGCAGAATAGCTGGAAAAACACTACTGGATCGAGAGAGAAGTGAAGATATAGAAGAACATGCAAAGTGGAAAACATTAACGAATGGATACTAAAAAGAAAAAAAGAATGGAACGAACATATAACAGAATGGACAACGGAAGAATTGTCAGAATTGCACGGGATAAGTCACCGGTAGGCCGCAGAAGCACGGGACGCCCACGAAAACGATGGTGCGACAATTTAACAGTGCAATAGGAAGAAAAACGTCGTTACAAACAGGCAATTAGCCTAAACTAAAGAAAGAAGAAGAAGAAGGAAATTTGTAAACGAAGGCGCCTATGTATATGGATGAGTGTATTTATTGGGATGAGAATGTAAAATAAAAACAAAATTAGAACAAAAGATGTTATGAGTCAGTGAAATACTAAATGTAAAATAAAAGCGAAATTAGAAAGAAAGATGTTATGAATGAGTTAATGCGTGAAAAGGAGAGAGAGAGAGATACATTCGAGGACGAATGTACGTGCAGAATGGCCGAGTGTAGGATTGGAATAAATATAGAAGCATGAGGCATTGAAATATGAATATTCAAGAATAATCGAGTATAAGTAAAAAGTTGTTTTTCGGTTAGGTATATTCATAAGCAATGTTTTCCTGTATTATTATTGTATGAAGGGAATGAGAGAGTATGTGTGTATGTATGTATTCAGCGTTGATGCGGGGAAGACAAAAGGAAGAAAGGATATAAGGTTAGAGAATGGGCAGAGGAGTATGAGTTTGACGAGTTTGATGAGTTTGATAAGTTTGACGAGTGTATTAACGAATGTAAAGAGTATCGACGAGTGTAAAAGTTAAAAGAGTAGAGAATGAGTTTAAAGAGTAGAGTACCAATATCGGAGAAAATAGTAAGTTAGAGTATCAGTAGGATTAAAAAACTATTTCCTACATGTATATAATTAAAAAAGTCAAATTTATTTTTTATAATAATACTTCTCTAAAGATTTTATCTTCTTACTTTGATTACTTTTTTTATTTTTCCAATCTTTACGAAGAAAAATTTTATATATAAACATGTAACATTTACTTATGTATTTATTTAATTTATTTAATTTATTTAATAAGATTTAATTCGATATAATGAGACGAGATAGAATAAAGTCGTACGTATCTATAATTTAAATTATTAATTAATTAATTCGTTGTGTTATGTGTTTCTTTAAATGTCGTAATTAACGAAGATATCGTCGTACTTAGTTCTTCGTTGTCGTCGTTGTTTGTGTTCTTTCGTCTTCTTTCACACACAAAACTCTCCTCGTAATAACAATACTATATTAACACGCTCTTTTATCATCACATATTATATGAATAAGATATTATTTTTTGGTAAATTAGGACGATTTACAATAGGAATGATTATTTTATTTATACCTCGTTAGTTATTTTATCAGAGTGTGATAAACGTTCCTTTAGTCTTTTTTCCCCAGAGATCAGTTGTAAAAACTAAAATTGTTGCGTAATCCTACGCAAGCGAGTGAGTGGGAATCGTTTCGAGACATCCCGAGACATATCGATAGTCGCCGAGATATAGGGACAAAAAACATCTTAGTTACGGTGTACTGAAGGAGCGCATCAAACTCCGTGCAGGGCGCTTGTGTCGCCTAGCACGCGTTCTCTCACTATTTCTATTAGTCCAATCATATTCATCGACAGCTACGGTTTCTACGGGTTTTCTCTAAAAGCTCGCGCTTTCACGCTTCAACATGATTCTACCACGAGACCTGCGAGCGATCACTACGAAGAGAACTACACTCCTGCTCTACTATTACATCAGCGGAACAAAGGAACAAGAGAAGAAGGCCACGTGGTCAGAATTATATTCTGCTTTGGATTAACATTATCAGCGATAGCTGCCGATAGTCAAGCCAGCGACACATCAGCAACAACTGTATTTTTCAACAAGGGTTTTTATGCCGAAAAGCTTTTCCCTGCAACGAGCAAAATAAATCGTACTTATTAGTACTGACTGGGCTCCAAAATATATTTTAATTTATTTTCACCTACCCTCATTCCTCATCCACCTGCCAGTGCATTTTCAACGACAAGAAAACCACCGGAGTACCGATACAAGGCATCGGTCGTTCAACAAATATCATGATTTAACTAGATTTTGGGATCTCTTTGAATGCGTATATCAATCTTTCTAAATAAACAAAAAAATTATTAAGACAACGAATATAGAATTATATTGTGTTATATTAGAAGTATTTAAATATTCTACTTATTATTACTCTGACATATATTCATCAAGTTTACATTCCGGATTTTTCTGCAAATTTATATCATTTTCTAATAATTTAATGTAAACTCCCCAGCACAAAAGATTTCATAAAACCTTTACTTCTAATAGCGGACAATTCTTAATAATTGTAATAACACGTTACCGTAAGATAAATAAGAATCATAAGAAGAGTCATCATAACTAACATAAGAACCGGCAAATACTGAACTAACTCACTCACTCACTCCTCTCCCGCCGTATTGTCCGACTCCCTTTTTATACTTTTCCATCGAAAAACGGAGCATCGGCCTCCCTCCACGGGTGACGCATACAGCCTCTCTTCCTCACACTTAATCTTAAGAATATCGATATCCTAAACAAACATCCGCACGCACTCACACTGGTGCAGGCGCCAACGTGCACGAACCTGCATGAGACGTTTACATTAATGAAGTACACACCAGAAGTATCGCAGATTATCGAAAAATATTACGAAAAAATTTAAATGATTTTCAGTGGGGATATTATTTTAATATGAATTTTGCATCGAATACAGCGATTTTATTATTTATTTTAAACTAAAGAAATTACAAACAAATGGAACGTCTTAAACGGCTCACAAAAATAACGTCTTACACGGCTTCTAGAATTACGTCTTACACGTCTCACACGTCTTACAAGTCTTACATGTCGTACACGTCTTCTAAGTCTGGACGATCGGCCTATTCTCTCTCTCTTGTCTTACTTTTGTTTGCTTGTGTCCGTCGCAACGGCTTTACTGCGTTGTCCTAGTGCCAAACACACACACACTCCCGCACACACTCATTCATCTCCATCCCAACTAACAAATAACTGCACTGCTCATGCCGTTACTTATTAGCTGTGGCCTTACCAAAGTGATTTTTTTATTTCGTCTTCACACTAATAAAAAATTATCAAATAATCCAAAGAAATCAGAAGAATAGTAAAAGGTATATTGATTACGATTAGATTGAAAAAACTTCGTTTTGCATTATTGTAAATGCAATATGTTGATCAGTTTTAATTATTCGAGATATAATGCACATAGTTTTTCTTTTATTATTGGAATGATAAATTAATGTACTACAAAACTTTATTTTTATTGTACATCAGCGTTTCTTCATAATTTTGTTACAATAAAGCGAATGTTTAGCTCCAAATATCTTTTACAGGAATTCATACATTTATCCACCCGTGCAAGACCGATAGAATAAAATATTTCTTTTCGATTATGTCGATTGCAATAATCAAGAAATAATGGGAGTTTACTTTTCGCTTGAGACACATTTGATTACATATTATTTTTTTTATTTATCCCAATCTTTTGTAGCACATACGCTCGTATAGCATCCGTTTATTTCCCTTAAAATTTTTCTAATAAATATTATTTATTTGTTTTGGTTTTTTGTAGTTAAAAGAAAAAATAAATATATCATATAATAAAACGCAACCTAATCTTTTCAAAAATGAGCTAGCTTTATATTGTTATGGCGTAAAAAAAATCGCACACCTTTGTTATCAGGTTTATACATTTTCAACCTAATTTGATAATCACTATAGAGAAAAAATAAAACGAATTAAAACTAATAAATAATAAATATACCTCCCTAAACCTCAAAAAAGACTTTTATTACTAATATTATTAAATAATCAATGTTTTTCCAGATATTTTTGAAGATATTCACAGTTTTTTTAATATCAATCACCACCATACGAAATAATTCTAATAAGCCAGGGGAAGAATAGGACGAGTATCTTTGTTAATGGACCAAGCAGGGCGTGCTTAGCAATGGTATGAAGAGTGGAGAGAAGCGATAACATTTCAATATTCTCAATATTAACACAAAGAAAAAATATTCTTTCTACGATATTCTCAAAATAATTGAGGCGCGTATTTCGAATATACGCTAAGATTCTATAATCTTTATGGATCGTACATAGACCGCTGACACGTTGAGTGCTACACGAATGCCTAAAGAAAATCCTTGTCACTCCACGCTCGTTATTTAGTACTGAAAAAATATCAGAATATAGATATCAGTCCACACTAAATGTAAGAGAGAAAAATCGAATTATTTCATGCTGTAAATTTGAAATCTCTTTGCCCGCGCATCGTAAAAACCGGAAGACATTGATCGCTTTCGGAAGTTTGTTGTGGTCAAGATGCACACGCATTGTAAAAATTCAATCTAAACATTTTTTAACAGACGTTCCAAAAGAAATATAACTACAATAAGAAATGATATATTCAAGAATAGCAAGTTAAAATACATACACTTAATTATAATAATAAGGACGGAATAGACGCAATAAAATCTATACAATGCAATACATTACAAAAGTTAAATAAGGAAGTAAAATAAAGAATATTGTGAACAAAAGTCGAATATACAGTAGAGTAATAGGTACTCTAATATTAAAATACTTAACGATATCGTTTCTAACGAATAAAGAAATATACAGTTATAGAGTGAAGCCATATAATAAAAAGATATTACTAATATATATTAAATAAAAGAAAAGCAGTATAAGATTTTATTGAACTGAGCTATAAAACAGCTGGCGGGAGAGTGTCGATATTTTCCTCCATGGCGAGAAAATTTCCATTTTTTGCAACAATGTTCGACGTTGCCATCGCAATTTCTGCCTACTCGACGAATCGCTTGCTCTTATTTTATAGTTTCGACTTCGTTACCCTCTCCTAGACATAAGCTATTAAGTTTTCCGTTATCTAGGGGCTACAAACAAAGCAATACTTATGACAACGTAGACGTAAGTTTATAATTTTTTTATATCTTATTTTACGTAGTTGAGCCGTGTTACGTCGAGAGGTGTCTGCCGACAAATATTCCTGTCGCACTTTGGATAAGATTATTGACAAATTAATGTCAGATATTATCTTTTGTAAAATCTCAATAATACAGGTTTCGCTGGTTTTAAGGTAAGGCTGTATTTCAGGTCAATATTGTAAACTACACCACAGCACATAAGATTTAATAAAACCGTTACTCGTAATAGCGGATAATTCCTAATAATTGTAATAACCCGTTACCGTAAGATACATAAGAATCATAAAAAGGGTTTCATAAGAGAATTGAGAGGCGAGGTTTTGGTATCAGGATATATATCTTTATTCTAAAGTCACTCTCTCGACGTAAGATTTTCCGACCCAACCAATAACATAAACTAAGCCTCACTCGTCATAACTAACATAAGAACCGACAAATACTGAACTGACCCCCTCTCGCCGAATTGTCCGACTGCCATTTTATACTTTTCCATCGAACAACGGAGCATCGGCTTCCCTCTACGGGTTACGCATACAGCCTGTGTTCTTCACACTCAATCTTAAGAATATCGATGTCCTAAACAAACATCCGCACGCACTCACACTAGTGCAGGCGCCAACGTGCACGAACCTGCATAAGACGTTTACAATAACTTTAACTATAACTGGATTTTTTATTTGTGCAACAAATTTTTTGTACTTTATTCAGAAAAATATATAATATATTACTTAGCATTGGTATAAAAGTTTTCTATTTATAAATGAATAAACAATAGAAGTTGATTTTAAAATGTTCTACTTACTTTCATCTGACACTTACAATTCTGGAGTAATTTTATCTTTTTGCATTAACTCTTTTTTTTTCATATAATCTTGACGAATGAAAGTTATATACATTAGTAATATATGATTTTGTTTTTTGAATTTTCAGATAAGATTAAATAATTTAAAATAGGAATAATCTTTTTATTTATACATCGTTCGTGATTTTATTAAAATGAGATAAAAGTCTCTGTAATCTCTTTCCCGTAGATGAATTATTAAAAATAATATGAGGATGTAACCAGAACTTCACGATCCTTTGTATACCTATGTCCATTAGTCTGAAAAAATTTAAAATTCAATAAGAAAAAACAAATATGGAATAAAATTACATTATATTATATAAATATTAAAATATTGTATTTATTTTATTACTCTAACATATATTCATCAAGTTTGCATTCGGGATTGTTCTGCAAATCAAGATCACGACCTAAAAAGCTATCTGTCAGTACAAAAAAAAGCATATTTTAATTAACTTACTTACATTTATACAAATAATTGAAACATTTAGGAATTACAAAAGCTTACCATATATTATATCTAAAGTACATAGATGTACATAATGCATGATATCTACATTTGCTCCGTTAGTAGTTTCTAAAATTGTTGCTAGTCTGTTTGAATTTTTTAATATCGAGTCTATATAGGTTGAATGAAATTTTTCTTTGAATATTGGACTTAAGATTTTTCGATGAATTTACCAACTTGATGCTCGAAATAAAAGAATATTTCTTAGTTAAATTTTTTACGTTTTTTCTCTTTTATATATTTATTAGTTAAATATTAGCATTCGGAAAACAAGCTTTCATTTTGAAAAACAAAAAGATACCCCAGCACTTGCGATCAAAAGTATTTGATTACTGTATTCTCCCTGTCATAACCTATGAAGCTCAAACCTGGACCCTCACAAAACAAATAATAACAATAATTGAAGTGAAACAAAGGGCTATGGAACAGGCAATGATTGGTATCTCGTTAAGATAAAGGAGAAGAAACGACTGGATCAGGCAGAGAACTAAAGTAACTGACATAACAACAAGAATAACACAGTTGAAATGGGACTATGCCGGACACATAGTTCGCATCAAGGACAATAGATGGAACGCTAAGATGCTCAAGTGGAGACCATGGGCGGGAAAAAGAAATAGAGGTCGACAAATAACTCGATTGTATGACGATATCAAGAGATCAGCAGGACTACCATGGATAAGAACCGCACAAGATAGGAATAGATGGAGAACGTTAAGTGAAGCCTATGCTCAATACTGGGCGCAAACGGATTAAAGAAGAAAGAAGATTGAGTCAAAAAGATAGTTGAGTACAGTTCACTGAGTTGCACAATTTGAGTGTTTCCGCACAGCGATGTTATTGATGCACTGCGAGGTGAGATGTTGAGATCGTCTAACGGTCAGCGACCAATCAATCGTGTTTGGCACACCACGAGAAAAGATGAGTGTAAAAGTTGATGCACTAAATGCCTCTTAAGCTGATTGACGCACCGTTGCCTCAATCGTTTGATGAGAAGACCGTAAGATTTATCTGAGAGTTACAATGACCCTTGAGTTCACACACTAGAAAAAAAACTATAATAATTGTTTTATTTATTATTCATTTATTTGTTACCAATAAAATGTTAAAACTATCTACCAAATATACATCGCCATGGCGATTCTGGATAAATCCAAAATTATTTATATTATTTGATGATTCTAAATGTATTGAGGTAAAATTCATCAGATTTACTTTAATGCCGTTTATTGAGTAAACGCGAGTTTAATTTATGTTATTCTTTGCTTTTTATTTTTATTTAATTTTTTGTTTTTTTTTAGATTATAACAAAAAGGTCTAACAGTTATGAGAAAAATCAGATATATGATTTTTTCAAACCGGCTCTGGGTAATGGGTTGTTTACTATTCCAGGTAATCAACACGTTTATATGTTATAATATATATATATATAATAATCCAAAAGAATATTTTTAAATGTTTTACAGAGGATTGCTGGTAAAAGAACTACTTTTCTTTATCTGAACATATAATGCTTACAGTCTCACAAAAATATATACGTATAAAATGAGTTTTTTTTTCCTAATATTTAACTAATAAATATATAAAAGAGAAAAAACGTAAAAAATTTAACTAAGAAATATTCTTTTATTTCGAGCATCAAATTGGTAAATTCATCGAAAAATCTTAAGTCCAATATTCAAAGAAAAATTTCATTCAACCTATATAGACTCGATATTAAAAAATTCAAACAGACTAGCAACAATTTTAGAAACTACTAACGGAGCAAATGTAGATATCATGCATTATGTACATCTATGTACTTTAGATATAATATATGGTAAGCTTTTGTAATTCCTAAATGTTTCAATTATTTGTATAAATGTAAGTAAGTTAATTAAAATATGCTTTTTTTTGTACTGACAGATAGCTTTTTAGGTCGTGATCTTGATTTGCAGAACAATCCCGAATGCAAACTTGATGAATATATGTTAGAGTAATAAAATAAATACAATATTTTAATATTTATATAATATAATGTAATTTTATTCCATATTTGTTTTTTCTTATTGAATTTTAAATTTTTTCAGACTAATGGACATAGGTATACAAAGGATCGTGAAGTTCTGGTTACATCCTAATATTATTTTTAATAATTCATCTACGGGAAAGAGATTACAGAGACTTTTATCTCATTTTAATAAAATCACGAACGATGTATAAATAAAAAGATTATTCCTATTTTAAATTATTTAATCTTATCTGAAAATTCAAAAAACAAAATCATATATTACTAATGTATATAACTTTCATTCGTCTAGATTATACGAAAAAAAAGAGTCAATGCGAAAAGATAAAATTACTTCAGAATTGGAAGTCAGATGCAAATAAGTATAACAGTTTAAAAACGAGTTCTATTGTTGATCCGTTTAAGAATAGAAATCTTTTATAACAATTCTAAATAATAAATTATATATTTTTCTGAATAAAGGACAAAATACAAGTACATTTCTTGATTTGAAATCATTTTATGAGACAGGAGTATATTCGGAACAAGATAATTATGATGAATATAATACATTAGTTTTTGCAATAAGTTTTTTTAATTTTAGATTAAATACAATTTTTTGAACCGAGTAAACATAAAATATAAATAGTATTACTTTTCGGGGAAGCAACACAACAGCTGGAACACTTGCTTTTCTATTCTTAATGCTTGCGACATTTTCGGAAGTTCAAGTATGTACAGATAGCATTTAAATACTACATAAATAATCAAATATATCTTTTTACTAACCTTGTATTGTTTTCCTTATTTCTGAGTGCAGCAACAAGTATACGAAGAGTTGTACAAACTGTACGGCTCAAGCGATCCCCAAAATGTTCCTATTAAACTTCAAGATATTAAAAAAATGAAGTATTTTGAGCGTGTTATCAAGGAGACATTACGTTTTTTCCCTGCTGCTCCTATCATAAGTCGAGTTTTACAAAAAGATGTGAAAGGTATTCCTACATATACAACATGACTACATGAATATATTTTTTACTATTCGAATTATTATTTTATGTACTAGTTATATGTTTTTATTTAATTTATTTAGTGGACGAGAATGTGGTAATACCGAAAGATTGTGATCTAATGCTTACTATATTTACACTTCATAGAAACGATAAATATTAACACTATTCCTACCAGGACCGGTCAAATGACCGTTTTTAAATTTTCATTTGGAATTTCCTACATTCAACGTATGTGAATCGCCTTTAAACTTTACCACTTTTCCTCATATATATGTATGATATATTTTTCAATATTCACTTATTTTTCTATTGTTTATTTTCCGAGAAAAATTTGTAGTCTGTCTTACCTACCACGACCAGTCATTTGACCGGTAGTACGATTTATATATTTATGTAAGAGTTTCTCTCTAAGACTCAATGCCAAAACTATAAAGTCGTTACAAACGAAAGGTAATGTAGTTATGACACATTTTATCCGATAAGTGCCTTCCAGAAAATGGTTTACGGCACTTCCAAGTGTTTACAGTTCTCACTCGACTATCGGGCTAGCGGTGTTTATTTGCTTGATTGATATCCGATACGGTCAAGATCCTCGAATGTTCTACGCCATCTCATCTACTATGACGTAAAATAAATAAACTTGTAACTGAAGGAAGTGTATAGACGTCTTCTCACGAATTCAAATCAGTGTAGTCTTGCGACACGAACAGAGTGCATCGAACGTGAAAGTCACAAAGAGCATACTTGGCAGTCTTTTATTATTATTTTGTAATATTTTATATCGTATTACGTGTTATAAGTGCCATTTTCAAAATAGTGAACAAGACTAACAATACTTCGCAGTAAGTTTCACATTTTATCTTTTATTCATTTTTTATCTATTTTGATTTATATTTTCATATTTTAGTTTTTATTTTTGTGGAATATTTGTCCCCAAAATGGCAAGACGTTTGAGGAGTGCGAATGTATTATTAGAGAAAGTAAATGACATCGATGCAGAATGTTCTGAAGATGATCAGGAAATTCTGGATATGGAAAATAACAATACGGAAAATTATGATCCACTTGAAACAGATTCGAACACCGATGAGAACGAAGAGAATATTTCGAACGTACGTAGACGACGAAAGAGAAGGAGATTCTTAGTTAGTTCCGATAGTGAGAATGAGGAAGAAGTAAGCGAAATTGCGATGGACGGAACTGTTTGGCACGAAGTAAAAATAGGGTCTAATCCTGGAAGAGCACCTGGTCATAATATTTTTAGGGAAACATCAGGCCCGACTGGGTACAGTAAACGTAATATTATGAAAGGCGAAGTTAGGGCGGCATTTTCTGTGATAATTGATAAGAATATAATCGAACTTATAAGAAAGTGCACAGAGGCAGAGGCATTTAGAGTGTTGGGATATAAATGGGAACTATCTACTGCAAAGTTATATGCATTTTTTGCAATTCTGTATGCACGCGGCGCATATGAGGCTAAGAATATAGATATAGCACTTCTATGGAATAAAAAGTGGGGCCCGCCTTTTTTCTCAAATACTATGAGTAGACATGACTTTACGGAGATTATGAGATTTATTCGATTTGACGACAGAAATCAACGAAACCAACGGTTACAAACCGATAAATTTGCTATGATTTCCGAAGTTTGGTACAAGTTTATTGACAACAGTCAGAATTGTTATAAACCAGGACCATATATTACTATTGACGAACAATTGTTTCCAACGAAAGCAAGGTGTAGATTTACTCAATACATGCCCAATAAACCGGACAAATTTGGTATAAAATTCTGGTTAGCATCGATGTGCGTAGCAAATATATAATAAACGGCTTTCCATATTTGGGAAAAGATGAAAGTAGAGAACCCTCAGTTCCTCTTGGAGAGTTTGTCACTATGAAATTAGCAAAACCGTATGTAGGATGTGGAAGAAATATAACCACGGACAACTTTTTTACAAGCCTACCTTTAGCAACAAAACTTTTAGCAAAAAAAACTACGATTGTTGGGACAATTAGAGCAAATAGAAAAGAGCTACCAAGACTGGCAAAACTGAAAAATGACGACATGGCACTTTTTTCAACCAAACTCTATCGCTCAAATAATTGTATGTTGACAGTTTACAAAGCCAAACCAAGAAAGAAAGTTCTAATTCTCAGTTCAATGCACAACTCCGTACAAATTGAAAAAAATGACACCCGAACACCGGAGACAATTCAATTATATAATAGCACCAAGTTTGGCGTAGATGTGACCGACCAAATAGCCAGAAATTATTCGGTAAAATCTAAATCTCGGAGATGGCCTTTGCAAGTATTTTTTAATATCTTGGATTTAGCCGGGATAAATGCATGGGTGTTATATAAAGAAACTACGGGAGGAGAAATTACAAGACAGGAATTTCTATTTCAATTGGCAGAAGAACTTGTCATCGAATACCAACAAGAGCTCGGCAAAAAAAATCAACCAATACCCATCGCAAGTACAAGTACAGGTTCTCGTGAACGGAAAACATGTCAGATAAGGTATTGTAAAGATAATAAGACGAACAAAATCTGTCTAAAATGTAAAAAGTACGTATGCGGAAAATGTACAGTTGAGAAGCCCATTTGTAAAAAATGCGACGAAAACGAATAAAATGTAGATTATGTACTCTTAAATAAAAGAAAATATATTTTTATACTGGTAAGCTGGCCATTGGTCTGCATTCAATATTGAAAAATATAAGTTGTGAAAGACCGGTCATTTGACCAGCCGCGGTAGGAATAGGTATACGTGAAGTGTCGGTAGGAATAGTGTTAAAAGGACCCTTTAATATTTTATTCCGATCAGTTTTCACCAGGCAATTAAAATCCCAAATGTTTTTTACCATTCAGTTCTGGAAGAAGAGACTGCATAGGTAATACCACATTTTTATAGATTCTTGAATTTTTATTCGAAACAGTTATTTTGCAAAATAGATATGTATTTAATACCACTTTTACAGGTAAAACATTTGCAATGTTCGATATGAAGGGAATAGTTGCTACAATATTAAGAAAATTTGTTTTACAAATAGATAATCCAGTAATAGTTAAAGATATTTAAATGAAATACAACGTTACCTAAAAACCAGCGAAACCTATATTATTGAGATTTTACAAAAGATAATATCTGACATTTTTGTCAATATTCTGTTCCAAAGTGCGACAGAAATTTTTGCCGGCAAACACTTTTTGACGTAACACGGCTCAACTATCTAAAATAAGATATAAAAATTATAAACTCACGTCTAGGTTGTCATAGGTATTGCCTTGTTCGTAGCCCCTAGATAACGGCAACCTTGATAGCTGTCGACTAGGAGAGGCTAACGAAGTGGAAACTAGAAAGTAAGAGCAAGCGATTCGTCGAGTAGGCAAAAATTACGATAGCAACGTCGAACATTGTTGCAAAAAATGGAAACCTCCTTGACATGGAGGAAAGATCAACACTCTTCCGCCAGCTGTCTGATAGCTCAGTACAATAAAATCTTATATTGCTTTTATTTTATTTAATATATATTAGTAATATCTTTTTATTTTATTGCTTTACTTGTTAACTTTATATTTCTTTATTTGTTAGAAGCGATATCGTTCAGTGTTTTAATATTAGAATATCTATCAATCTATTCTATATTCGACTTTTGTTCATAAAATTCTCTATTTTACTTTATAATTTTACTTTTTTATTATATTGCATAGTATAGATTTTATTGCGTCTATTATGTCGTTATTATTATTATTAATTGTATGTATTTTAACTTACTATTCTTTAATATAAAATTTCTTATTGAAGTTATATTTTTTTGGTGCGTTTGGGAAAAAATGTTTAGATTGAATTTTTACAATCCGTACGCATCCCGACCAAAAGAAACTTCCAAAAGTGATCAATGTCTTCCGGTTTTTACGATGCGTGGGCAAAGAGATTTCAAATCTACAGCATGAAATAATTTTATCTATCTCCCTTACATTTAGTCTGGACTTATATCTATATTCTGATATTTTTTTAATACTAAATAACGAGCGTGGAATGACAAGGATTTTCTTTAGTATTTCGTGTGGCACACAACGTGTTTACGATTTATGTACGATTCATAAAGATTATAGAATCTTAGCGTATATTCGAAATACGCGTTTCAATTATTTTAAAAAATCGTAGAAAGAATATTCTCTCTTTGTGAGAATATTGAAAATATCGAAATGTTATCGCTCCTCCCAACTCTTTAAACCGTTGGTAAGAACGCTCTGCTGGGTCTAGTAACAAAGATACTCGTCCTATTCTTCCCCTGGTTTATTAGAATTATTTCATATGGTGGTGATTGATATTAAAAAAACTGTGAATATCTTCAAAAATATCTGGAAAAACATTGATTATTTGATAATATTAGTAATTAAAGTCTTTTTTGAGTTTAACGAAGGTATGTTTATTATTTATTAGTTTTAATTCGTTTTAGTTCTCCTCTATAGGGATCATAAAATTAGGTTGAACATGTATAAACTGAATAACACACTGGGCGATTTTTTTTACGCCTTAACAAAGCTAGCTTATTTTTGAAAAGATGAGATTGCGTTTTATTTTATGTTATCTTTACTATTTCTTTTAACTGCAGAAACCTAAAAAAATAATTAATATCTGTTAGAAAAATTTTAAGGAAAATAAACGGATTTTATACGAGCGTATGTGCTACAAATGATTAAGATAAATAAAAAAAATAATATGTAAACAAATGTGTCGTAAGCGAAAAGTAAACTCCCATCATTTCGTGATTATCGCAATCGACAATTTTGAAAAGAAATTTTCAATTTCATCGGGCCTGCACGGGGTAAAAAATACATAAAGTTGTGTGAAAGATGTTAGGAGCTAAATATTCGCTTTATTCCGAAAAAACTTTGAGAAAGCACTGATGTATCTCTGACGCAAACTCGATGCAATCCTGAAAAAACGCTGATGTGCGATTAGATGTAAATTTTTCTAGCACTATAATTTATCATATCAATAAAATAGGAATTCTTCGTTCAATAGTTAGTAAATACGGAAGTGTTTATCTACCGCTCCCGAAAATATAAGTATTTAAATAATATTTATTTATACGTATTTATACGATGAGATACACAGTATAACGTAAGTTAGGTTGACATCGCAACTACAAGTGACCAGTGTTCTAGCGATGTAACACTGCACCCACGCGGGTAACTGCATGTTTAATCGTATTGCAAAAAAGGTTTGACCATGGAAATTAACAACATCCCACCTATTAAAATAGTTAATAAGGGGAGCAGTTATATTATTCGAATAAGAGCTAATATCGAAATAGGTCAACCGTTGATGGAAACAAAACAATCCTCTAACCTTGCTCATAGAGAAAAGAGAATAATCAAAATAGATAATAGAAACTCATATATGTGAAAAGAGAGAATGGATACAGATTTAGAAAATTCGCAAATCCTGATTCCCGCTTTCAGGGTTCAAAAAAGCGCAAGATGGGTGGACCAAAAAACAGTAATAATACCTCTTCCGCATTATTACCAACAAAATGGCTTCCAGACATACCCATAAGCAACTCTTATGATCAACTCGTCAAGTCAACAAAACCAAAAAATACTACTGAAAAATTGGAAGGAAGAAATGCAGTAAAACCACAACCAATATAAATTGACGCGGAAATCATCGACCTTCTGCTCGAGTTATTGAATGAGAAAGCTGAACAAAATAACTACGTAATAAAACAATTTATAGAGAACCAAGTGAAAGTACAAACTACTACATCAGATACGATCAGAAAGGTAATAAATGCACTAAAAACTTGAAACCTGGGATACTACAAGTATCAAGAAAAAAACGAGAAGAGCTATAAAATCGTAATTTAAGGACTTCATTCCAAGTCAAATACAGTTAAAATAACATATGAATTACACAAACTTGGTCACAAGGTGAGATCAATAAATAATATAACAAAATTCGATACCAAACAGCCGCTACCTTTATTTTTTATTGAACAGGCTCCTCAGAATAATAACAAAAACATATACGACAATATTACCCTGCATAATACAATAATTAAAGTCAGACCACCTAGAACTAAAAGAGAAATACGTCAATGCAGACGATGTCAAGCTTATGGAAACACAAAAAATTTTTGCAACAGAATTCCTGCCTGTGTCAAATGTGCAAAAACACACCTAACAACACTCTGTCCTCAAGAGGGCAAAATCGAAAACGTCATATGTGTAAACTGCAACGGTAATCACCCAGCAAATTATAAAGGATGTCAGACGAGAAAACTACTACAACAAAAATTGTTTTCAACGCTAAGAAAAAAAATATTGGTAAAACCTATTCTAGACGATACTTACAAGGAAATTCCTTACTATAAACAAAACGAAAATGCACAACAGAGATAAAGGACCAATATATGAACACACTGAATCAAGAAGAAGCTACGCTAAAGTGACAAAAGGAGTACACACAGATAAAAAAGACTTTAACTCTAATGAGACATCGGACATTAAAGAATTATTAAAGCAATCAATTAAAACTACCGAAATCAAAACCACAACGATAATAGAGTAAAATTCTCTCTTCACACAACAAACGCAACAAATTACCACAATGCTGTACGTCCGAACGTTCTTAGAAGTTTCATTTACATTATTCAGCGCCTGGCGATAGGCAATACTTTCGTACTTTTGTGTAATAAGTGGCAGTCGACTGATAGAAGCTTTTAAAAGAAATTACCGTGCGCATTCGATACATTTTTTCAAAATTTATGAACGTTTATGAATATCTATGATTCCTCTATTTGTAAAACAATTGTCTTGTTGAAGCTCGCTTAAGGTGGGAGACACAATCAGAGGAATGAAATTTTTAATAATTGTTTTTTTATAATAATTAAGTTTGTTTTATAAAAATGATTACAAAGAGTTTTTATATTATGATTAAACTTAACTTCTACTAAATTTTAAAAACAAAAATTAATTATTTATAAAAATATCGCCATTTTTGTTAGACCCCGTTTCGCAAGAAGTGCTTCGCGGTGACCTTCAGAACATCTTATTAGATCATCAAAAAAAAAATGTAAAAATCATTAGTTTATCTAGGTCTAAATCATTAGTTTATATAGTTTTAAATCTTGTCCTTCATCGATGCTTTTTTATATTTTTTTGAAAATTACTAAAATGGAGGATTTTAGCATTTTTTCGATTTTTGACAAAAATATCATGAGTTTTTTGTTAAAAAAAATTGTAAAAAATTCGATATTCTAGTAAATGAAAATCCTTTGATAAAGAATTAGTTTTTAGTGCTATTAATAAACAGTCGAAAATTCATCAAAATCCCTTGAGTTGTTATTGAATTATAGTGGTCATCGACTTGACAAACATAGTTTCGAGAAAAACGCATTTAATAATTTTTTATTTGAATAAGGTATTATATTTTTGTAAAATTTTGAGCTCGATGGAAAAAGCTAAACTTTTTTTATGTATTTTGATCCGCTGAATCGGAATATCACAATCTTTTTGCCGAAAAATTGAGAATTTAATTCTTTATAGCTAATTGTTTAAGCAATTTTTTAAAAAGTAATAGTTTTTCGAGATGAATTAATTTTCTATTTATATTTTGGGCAATTTCACAACGAAAGTATTATATACAAAATTTTGCTAAAGCTCATAGTTTTTGAGTTATAAATTTTTTTAAATTTCTAAAAGAGTTTTCCAAACTTACACTTAATTTATGTAGTTATTGAAATACTAATTAAATAATTACTTACATTATTATATACAAGAAATGTTATCGTTAATACAATTATCACGTGATACTACAATTTTAAATCCCGGACCACGTGTGGTTACTCTCTGAAATTTCACATCCCCATTACACTATTTTCCCTTTACAAGATTCGAAATGGTCGTAATACAGAAACAAAGTTTATTATTCTATATTCAACGCGACAATCTTTAGGTACATCATCTTCTATGTCACATTTTAATTTTTTTTGTCATACTTGCTTCAACAGTTCAACTTTCAAGCGCTGGGTGGGGTCCAAAAAGATATTCATTTTTAGAGACTCTACCATACCGCCTTTTTTCCGCAGCCTAGGCCGCAAAGTTTACTTCCCCCTTTTTTTCCGTACTGTCCTTGTACAATCGGATGAAATTAGGAAAGAAATAAATCAAATTCTAGTGTACCGACAGCAGATTTTTAGTAAATTTTATTCTTAGTTACTATTTAGTGGCGCTGATTATTTCTCTGTTAACAGTTCATTGCGAAGAGAACCTAATGTTAATAAAATAACAATAACGCCATTTTACTACATAAATACATAACAAGTTGAATAGAAATATAAAAATACATAATAAGTTGAATAAGTTTATAAAAATATTCCGATAATGTATTCTGGTTAATTCTAAATTTTTTCATTTTTAAAATGAGTATCCCTCGAAAGTTTAAATTACAAAGCAATAATGACAAAAAATAATATATGTCATTTGGCCAAAAAGTGGTGATTTTGACAACGACGATTCTACGATATTCTCTCGGCTTCGCCTCGGACGTTAAAATTACGCCCGTTTTCGTACATTTCCGCCACGAACCTTAAACTCATATCGCAACATAGTCGTTGTCAGAAAATCACAACTTTGCGGCCATATGACACAAATTACTATTAGCTGATGAACTTGTAACACTTTCATCACATTCCACAGTTTCAGGATTGAAAAAATTTTGCCATTTAACGGTACGTGACTATAGAGTAAATTAATTTGTTTCTTTATTTTCAGCTTTCGATGTTTCTTTTGTTGTTGTTTCCACAAGACTATTCATAAAATATAATAGGCGTATCGAAAACGGTTGCTTGCTCCTTCTGTCCGCTACCTATCAATTGTAGAATGTCTCGGAAACTATTCGTCGGATTACCTTCAAATTTTCAGAGAATATTTTTGAAACGTACTTTAAGAAAATGTAAAAAAAAACAAATCTATTTTTTAAAAATCTCGACTGAATCTCACCACTTAAAGAAACTAAGCCCTACGTTGATCTTTCTAGTAACGGAATATAAGAATAATTATATTTATAGAAAATTTAATTATATTATATATAATATAAATATAATATATTAAATATTAACTTTATTTTTAAGGTAAATAATAACTTTAAATAAGTTATTTCAATTATTAAATTATTTACAATTTTAATAAGTTTAAATAATAACTTTATTTTAACACAATAATAACTTTATTTATTATAATAATAATTAAATTCGTATCTTTTTCTATATTACCTTCTTCTACCCTTACAATGTGGAAGTATGGAAGATTAAGTTCTTATAATCAGATAGTTGAAAAAACGCGTGCACAGTACGGAAAGTGAAGATTATTTGATGACCATACGAACATACACCAGTCGTGGTTTGTTTCATTTCCTCCTCTCTCTCCCTTCCATTAGCTCTAAAAATAGCAAATTAAAGCTCATTTCATAGATTAATCAAAACCTTCTGCGCATTCTATAGATTTACCGGAATATATACTTTGACCGTAACATACAAAAAATGATATCAAAAAAATGGATTGGTTCGCGTACTTCGTTTAGGGGCAAAAACCCCTAAGTATTGAAAGAAAATTATATATTCCCCTGCTGATAATAAGTTATTATAAAGAATCGTTTCCACGTTTCCTAATACAACGAAACAAACAATGATTTGTCGATGAAATTCTCGATTTTAATCCTAATTTCAGAAATGGCCGAAGAGACACCATTATGGCTGAGCATCGAGTTTTTGCAAAATATATTGAGGAAGGCGAAAAATGATAATTCGATCCGTGTGATCGATGTATTTTAAAAACCGGTGACGGCTAAGGGGGACAACTATTGTAGCGATATGTACAGAGTTTCAGTTGAATTTTCGTCCAAACAAAAAGACCGAGAAGTTATGAACAAAATATCTGTCATTGTTAAAGTCGCACCATCGGCTGATACTATACAAAAAAAATGGTAGGTATTACAGTGTTTTGTTTTGAAATTAGATTCACGATTGAGAGTAAGAATAAAGAAAGACATTCTGAATGTAAGATGGAGCGTGTAATTAATCTTTTGCACTCATCGCCGTTTCGGAAGTAACCTACCGACAATTCGACGCTATTCTTGAGTCATCATATTATATAGCATAACTTTTAAAGTATTATAAGTAAGGTATTGTGACGATGTTTGATTTGTCTAAATTTGTCGGCATCGCGATGAACATATATTTGCAAACAAAACAGAATTTATTTCTTATTATTATGTACAGTTATATGCTAAACTTACGTTTTGTCACGACTGCACCTACAGCCGAGTGCGAAGGTTTGCGAAAAATTGAAAAAATACGATCAATAATATAATACGTCGAATTGTTAATCTAGATCGAGCAATCAAAGGTCTTCGATACGGAAATATCGATAATGGAGAACCGGTTGAAGAAAATTAACGATCTAGTTGGACCAGTTCATGCGGTGCTCGGTGCACAAATCTTCTACAGTAAGAAAGAATATCCGAGTTTTCTAGTGATAGAGGATTTAGTTCCACTTGGATTTCGTATGGCTGACCGTCAAGCTGGTCTTGACCTTCCTCACTGCTTGTGTGCGATGCAAGGACTGGATAGATTTCATGCGAGTAATTTGGCCGTATGCGAAAAGGTAAGAATCTATTTTATCGAATAAAGGGATTTTTCACCAACAAGAGACATTACGGTTGTACTCCAACGTATTTTTACAAGCTTTGATATATTAGTAGTATACCTTTAAGGTATTCTCGTGGTAAAATATTTCGGTGAACTGGCCAGTCAATTTTGAGAGAAAAGCTTTCAAAATTTGCTTTTTTTTCTACACGTGCTTTTTATACAGGTTCTTGTAAATTTCATTTTTTTTCAATTGGTACAATAGCAATTGTTCGGTTCTCTTTGTGGACAAGTCTTTTCTTTTTATAAATTATTTACATAAGTTTATTAGATTTATTATATTAGTTTATTTATTATATAAGTTTTTAAATATTATTATATTTAAAAAAGTTATTAAAAGGTTTAAAAAATTTTTTTTACATTTATTAATTTTTAATTATAAACAGGAAAGAGAATAAAAGTTATCACAAAAAAATTGGAAATATAAAAATAAGTTGTTTAAAATCTTGCGCAAATAATAAGAGACGATTATTTTGTTGAATTACAGTTATCATTTTATTCTTTAACTAGTAAACATCATAAAAATGTATACAATTTTAAAAGTAATAAATAACAATTATATATATATATATTTACTCTAATCATTAAAAATTTCATGCAAAAAATTTAAATTATTTTAATAAAAATATTTAATAAATATTAATAAATGTGAAAACAAATTGTTTTAAATTTATATATAAAAATAACCTATAAAAGAAAGACTTTCCCAAGAAGGATCGAACACTAACTCATCGGATCGGCAGCCGAGAACGCTACTACTTACGCTTTTGCACCAATTGATATAAAATTGAATTTACAGGAAGATAAGTACGCGTATAACAAAAAAGCAATTTTTTAAAGCTTTTTTCTCAAAATTGGTTTAGTTGGCCAGTTTAGAAATATTTTACGACAAGAATACCTTAAAAGTGTACTACTAATAAACCAAAGCTCGAAAAAATCCGTTGGTGTGAAACCGTAATGTCTCCTTGCTAGTAGAAAAAAGCTTCGGGATTATAATGCTTATCATAAGCTGCAAATTTTGTGCCCACAAATGGGATTTCGAAACTCGCATGGCTGGAATCAAAATGCTTACATGCGAAATATCTACCTGGAGGATAACTAAAGTTCAATATCCCTTATAATTATATAAGAATAATATCCTTTTTCGTTGGACGTGTTCCAAAGTTAGGCAGTTTTTTTCTTTAGAAAATTTAAAAAGGCTTTTAGGCGGGGATTTGTTTGTAAACGGACATGATGTAATAATAATTATTTTGTAAATCATTTATTTGAAATTAAATATATATGTGGAGTTTAAATTTTTTAATATAATTATATAAATATGAATTTGTACAAGTGTATGAGTAAGAGAATGATTAAAAGGAATAAAAGAATGCATCGGTCGAGGATAAAGAAAGGGACCGTTGCGTTAGATAAAGATATGTGTTTAGGTTTAGGGTTACACCGTGTAGACTTGTCGCCTTTGTGTGGCTACATCGAAATCTCCCGAACGTTCTCGATGTAGAAATACAGGAAAAGCCTTTATTCGTGGTTGGAATTATCGGGAAGTTTCCAAAAGGAATGACGAGAAACAACAGGAAACGATGGAGGGGGTGTAGGGTATAAGTAGGCGACGGAAGGGATTGGTAGGTGCGTTCTGTTGTAGTTTTTGATTGAGACGACGAGGGAAAAGTGTAACGGAAAGCACGGAAGACAACGGGGGGACGGCGAAGGGACAAAAGACGACGATAGGCGACGACGAGTCGGGTTCGGGTGTTCCTTGCTAATTAAGACTGTTGTTTGCGGACGTAGAGAGTTACACTTAGTATATCGTAGCATTAGTTTTGATTATAGATACTTACTATTCTATCTCTTAAAAACATTATACCTATTATTTATTTATAAATAAATACTTTACTACTACTATTTATAAATATAAATCTTACATTTTGGGGGCTCAGCCGGGATAGAATCTAAGTAACGAGCTTGTGGGTATCTATAAGTCTAAAGCACTGAAAGTGAGTAAGTTCATCATGGAGTCAGAAAGGACATCCCAAGAAGGTCTGACAAATACGGCAATTGTAGCGCCTGAACCAGATGTTAGTGAAATGAGGTATCTGGACTTGAGAGCCAAATTGAAGGAGATGGGCTTACGGTCGACGGGTAAAAAGAAGGAACTTGCGGAACGCCTGCGTGTAGCAAAAAAAAAGGCTGCAGCGAAACGATGATGACGATGATGACGATGATTCCGAAGAAGAAGAAGCGGAAAGTAGTGAAGATGAAATTTTTACGAAGGCAATGCAGATGCTAACTTTCAAAGACGTGAAAGGGTCGCTCCAAGCATGGGACAGTACCTGGAAAATTATATATTTTAGACGGCTATTGCAAGGATCGGCGAGATTGTTCGTGTGGTACGAGAAATGTGGTAAGTTGTGGAAAAAACTTAAAACAGCGTTGTTGAACGAATTTGCAAAAGTGAAAAGTGCATATAAGGTCCACGATTTACTTAGAAAACGAACGAAGAAAGCTGGAGAATCCTATCAGGAATACATTTACACGATGTGCGTAGTTGCTGCGCAAGGAGGACTGGACAAGACAAGTACAATACAGTACATTGTGAGTGGTATAGAAGATGAGCCATCTAATAAAATGATCTTATACGGGGCAACGACGATTAGCGAACTGAAACAGAAGTTTACGTGGTATAAGGCAATGAAAGAAGAGCTGCAGAAAAAATCGAAGACGTCGAAGGTGCATAAAAGCAAGAAGACGGGGGAACTACCACGTGGATCATCTACGAGGACCGGCGGTGGAGTTATAATTGTGGAGAGTCGGGTCATCGGAGACGAGAGTGTCCATTTGGGACTAAGGGCGTGAAATGCTATCAGTGCGATGAATTCGGCCATGTATCAAAAAATTGTCAGAAGAACATCACTCTACAAGAGACGCCGAAGCAAGTGTGTAGTGTGAGTAAAGAAGCCGAAAGAAAGTGTGTTAAAGAAGTGCAATTAGGAGACAGTAATATTACGGCGTTGATAGATACAGGTAGCGACCTGAGTCTAATTACAGCGAATCAGTATTTTAAGATCGGCGCACCTGAATTGGGTAAGAAAATTTTGCGATTTTAAGGAGTAGGTTCCGACTTAAATAGAACGTATGGCGAAATAGAAGCGACGGTCACTATTGATAAGATGATGTATCCGATTAGATTGTATGTAGTTTCTGATACTCTATTGAAATATGATTTGCTTATCGGTAACGATTTTTTTAGAAAGGTAAACGTAATAATTGACGCGGGTAAAGTCTCCATCTGTGATACGAAGGAAAGTCCGGTGACGAAAGGTGATGTAAACGAAATTTTTAAAATGGATGTAATTAACGAGTGTAACGAAATAGATCTATCTTATATTGCAAACGCGATGCATAGGGGAAAAATAGAAACCTTAATAGCGAATTATCGACTAGAAAAAGTCCGCGAAACAGGTCTGGAAATCAACATTATTTTAAAAGACAAAGAACCGGTGTACGCGCATCCGAGAAGGTTATCGCCAAAAGAAAAGGACGAAGTAGATGCTGAAATAAATAAATGGTTGGCAGACGGTATAATACAACCATCGTTTTCCGATTATGCTAGTCCGGTAGTATTAGTCAGGAAGAAGGACGGGTCGGGAAGATTGTGCATCGATTATCGAAAATTAAACGACAAAATTATAAAGGATCGGTATCCGTTACCGCTGATTAAGGATCAGTTGCACGCCTTGCAGGGTGCACGCGTGTTTACCACGATTGATTTAAAAAATGGGTTTTTCCACGTTTCGGTAAATAAGAGTAGTCGAAAATACGCGGCATTCGTGGTGCTGAACGGTCACTATGAATTTCTAAAGGTCCTATTTGGGTTGTGTGACTCACCTTCTGTTTTTCAAAAGTTTATTAACCTAGTATTTGGTGAAATGATAGCTTCAAAAAAGGTATTAACCAATCTAGATGACATAATCATACCTTCTGACGATGTTGAAGACGGGATTGATAATCTGGCGTTGATACCAAAGACGGCGAGCAAATTCGGGCTTGTAATAAACTGGAAAAAATGTGAGTTCTTACGGAAACGCGTAGAGTATTTGGGACATATTATCGACGGTCGGGTACAGACTCCAATCGTTAAAACGGCGGCGGTTGCGAGATTTCCTGGGCTTACTAATCGCAGGGGCGTACAAAGTTTTCTCGGACTAACGGGATATTTTTGCAAGTTTGTGCCACGGTATTCAGTTATTGCGAGAACGTTGTCTAATCTACTTAGAAAGGAAATAGAATTTAAGATCGGACGTGAAGAGGAAGAATCCTTTAAGAAACTTAAAGGGATATTGTGTAGTAAACCGGTACTGCGACTATACAGGGTAAACGCCGAAACAGGGCTTCACACGGATGCGTCTAGTAGGGGATACGGGGCGAGCTTGATGCAGCGTAACAGTACCGATGATATGTTTCACCCGGTATATTATGCGAGTGGAAAGTCTACTACGGCCTAAAAAAAATATCCTAGTTATGAGTTAGAGGTACTTGCGATTATTAAGTCATTGCGAAAATTTATAGTGTATCTATTAGGAATAGATTTTAAGATATGTTGAACGACCAACGCCTTGTATCGGTACTCCGGTGGTTTTCTTTTCGTTGAAAATGCACTTATAGATGGATGTTAGGAATCGTTTATTTATGAGGAATAAGGGTAGGTGAAAATAAATTAAAATATATTTTTTGAGCCTAGTCAGTACTAATAAGTACGATTTATTTGGCTCGTTGCAGGGAAAAGCCTTTCGGCATAAAAACCCTGGTTGAAATACAGTTGATTATGATGTGTCGCTGGCTTGCCTATTGACAGCCATCGAGGTTGCTTTTAATCCAAAGCAGAATATAATTCTGACAACGTGGCCTTCTTTCTTTTGTCCCTTTGTTCCACTATTGTAATAGTAGCGCAGGAGTGTACTTCTCTTCGATGTGATCTCTCGCAGGTCACGTGGTAGAATAGCATTAAAGCGTGAAAGTACGCGGCTTTTATAGAAAAAGACGACGCAACGCGCGGACCAATTACCGAAAAGTTGAATAACGTAGCTGTCGATGCATATGATTGGACTAATAGAAATGGTGGGAGAACGCGTGCTAGAAGAACGAAAGCGCTCTGCAAGGAGCTCGCTGCGCTCCTTTGTTACACCGTAACTAAGATGTTTCTTTGTCGCTATATCTCAGCACGCGTCGACACATCTCAAAACGTCCAGATGATTCTAACTCACTCGCTTGCGTAGGATTACGCAACAAGATAGTTACAGATTGTCGTGCGTTCACACTCACCATGCGAAAAAGGGATTATTGTTTCGAGGGAATACGTAACATCGCGGAGAAAGTGGTTCGGAATTGCGATAAATGGAAAGCTTGGTTGGATGAGATTGACCGTGGGGCTATTCCTACTACTAAGAAGATTCCAGGTTGTTACTTTGTTGTCGAACCATGGATTCGAAAAGATGTAAAAATTTTTGATAATGGTGGTATGATTAGTAGCATATCTAAGGACAGATATATTCTGTTAGAACGGCCGAGTGTGGGGTTTGGGATTATTTAAGAAATATAAATATGAATGTGTATAATGGTATGAGTCTGAGAATGATTGAAAGGAATGAAAGAATGAATCGGTCGAGGATAAAGAAAGGGACCGTTGCGTTAGATAAGGATATTTGTTTAGGTTTAGGGTTACACCGTCTGGACTTTGTTGCCTTCCAGTTGCCACGCCGAAGCCTCTCGAGCGTTCTCGATTTTAAAGTGAAGAAAGGGCCTTTATTCATTATCGGGAATTATCGGGAAGTTTCCAGAAGGAATGACGAGAAACAGGGAGACGATGGAGGGGATGTAGGGTATAAGTAGGCGACGAAAAGACTGGGAGGGCGTTCTGTAATAGTTTTTTGGTTAAGACGGGTGCGTTCTGTAGTAGTTTTTTGGTTGAGACGACGAGGGAAAAGTATAATGGAAAGTACGGAAGACAACGGGGGGGACGGCGAAGGGACAAAAGACGACGATATGCGACGACGAGTTGGGTTCATGTGTTCCTTGCTAATTAAGACTGTTGTCTTCGGACGTAGAGAGTTACACCTAGTATATCGTAGCATTAGATTATAGATACTTACTATTTTATCTCTTAAAAACATTATACCTATTATTTATTAATAAATAAATACTTTACTACTACCATTTATAAATATTAATCTTACAATATATATATATCAATAATTAGACGATACAATATGTTTTTAGGAACCAAATCTCAAAACGCTTTACACCAGAGAAATACACTACTGTGAACAAAGTTCCGAAATAACGCTGATCTTCACGTATGGAACAAAATCGTTAGCCGAAGATGTAAAAAATTGGCTTAATTTTGAGAAGTGAGTACTATAAATACTTCAGTAAGTTGAAAAAGTTTTCAGTCTAATATATCATAGAAACAATTTTGTTGTTGGTCAAATTTATTTAAATTTTCCCATATCTACGGAGGCACTACCAGATGTTAACTTTAGATCGATATAAGACTTGGTATATCAATAGTATTCCTTTAAGGTGTTCCCGCATTGAAATATTAAAACAAGATGGCTATCCAATTCCGAGGAAAAAGCCTGCAGGTTTTGGTATGTTTATATACCTGTAAATTCATTTAATTATCAAGTTAAACCGTAACATAAATGCTAACGTATTTGTCTATCCCATGAATGGATTAAAATTCGATTCCTTGTACGGAGATTTTTTGTTTAATAATTATTACTATTTATGATTTTAAATAAATTAATAATTACAAAAATTATCAAATTAAATAGAAATGATTTGATTTTATCTATAAAATTACTGTTAATCGATATGATACTTGAATTACAATTAAAGAATTATATATAAAACTTCAATAGTAAATATTAATAATTATGTACACAAATTATGCCACGACAGCCGTTATCAGAAAATAAATACAAAAACTTAGCATTCCATTTAAAAAAACCAACTTGACCCTTAAATCTCGGAAGTGACAAAGCCTTGCAAAAAAAAACTGACGTCATATTATACTCCTGAATTTTTCATACAATCTTTGTTCTATAAACTTTTATGCTACTATCGTACTTTCGGAGCTATCTTAGTGGTAATAGTTAGTAAATCACCCTGTATATTGAAAATATACGAGAGAAAGTAGTAAAAAGCCAAAGTATTCGCCGAGCGCGTATTTGCGTCCAAATATATGTCTATAAGCACCACCGATGGTTTTCGTTGGACGTATATGTGCGCCAGTAGCAGTCAAAGGGTTAATAAACTATTATTTTATAGATAGCATAAAATTATTAGTATTTAATTTGAGATAATATTTGTGTTAATATTAATTTATTTACAATTATAAATTTTACGTATTATTAAAAAAACAAAATCTCTTCGAGAAGAACCGAATTTTGACCATTTTAATATTATATTTAGGTTAATTTAGACGAATATAAAAAAGCAAGCAAAACATTAAAAACATTTTTCTCGATATTAACTAGCCAGATTGCTTAAATATTTTAATGCGAAAGTAATTGAAAGGTATGCTCTACTAATATACCAAATCTTATACCGATCTAAAATTAACATCTGGTAGTGTCTTTTTGATAATCTAAAAAATTCATGTATAAGAATAGACTCAAAACTTTTCAACTAATTCTCGTACGTATAAATTTTATGTGTAAATAATTTGAATAAATGTATTCATAGATATGGAGAGAAAATTAACAAAATATCGGATAAAATTTATCATGAGACTAGCAAGGTAATAAAATACCGAGATGACGAATTTAATGTAATAAATCATGGTGACTTCTGGGTGAACAATATAATGTTTCGTTGTAATGTTAAAAGAAAACCGATCGATCATATCTTTGTGAGTATAACAACACGATTTCTTCTAGTCGTTTCCCATTTTTCTTTGATCATTGAAAAGATTTTAAAGTCGTTTCTCGAGGGAAAATATTCAAAGTAAAAATAACCATCGATGAAAGCTTAGTTTTTCAAAGGCAAATAATTCAAAATATTTCTGAATCTCATTATTGATTCGACATGTAATAGATAATCGGTTAATCCGTTTGTAAGATTTAATAACGAGGGAAAGAAAGCTAAAAAGAATTTCTTATAGGATTGCAGGTATACATAAATTTGCCCATAATTATGTAAGTGGTTTAACAATAAGTCATATATTTCTTGTTTCGAGATATTTAATGAATTGCATTTTAACGAATTAAGAAATATTTTTACATGAAACGACATTTTAATTTATAATTTTCTTAGTCCTAATTAATGGAAATTTTTTATGAATATAGAATTTTGTCTTAATTTCATACGAAAATGTTATTTTTAAAGCTTGAATTGAGATTGACCATTTTCAAAATTAACTGAATGTCCTATAAATGACTTAAAGCAATAAAAAACTATAATTTTTATTTGAAAAAATAGCTTTCATGAAATAATTCGTGAACATTTATTAATTATTTTTAAAAAGTTATTCATTTTTTTTATTTCGAGGTTTTAAGATTCTTAAAATGTTCCTGAAAAACTGAAGGGATGTATGGTAGTAAACACATAATATTTTATGTTTTTCTTCCGTTACTGGTCTAATGGCGGTGTATAATGGAATTAATGTAATATTTTCGTATATTTTTGGTCTTTCTCTTTTAGGTGAAAGATCCAAAACGTGAAATTTAGAATCATCTAAAGAAGTTTTATTGAACGATTTATAAGGTTCATTTTTCAAGAATCTCATCCATTGAATTTGTAACCAAGAGACAAATTCGCCCGCGGTATTTTTTACTCTTCTTGTTACTGATTCTTCTAGTGATTTCGTTGAAATAAAATCCGGCTGCGACATTCTTATTATCGAAAATGTATTTCTTCTTCTACACTTTTCTATCAAATCCTAATAATGCTCAGGGTTGTATAAGAAATTTGCTATTTTTATTTTCATTTTTTTCAAACCAAAATCACTGTCATTCGGTAGAATGGAATGACCCGATACCAAAAATATGTGGTCTACCTTTTCAATATTATTATTTGATGACTGGGTAATTTTCATCCATGTCAATGCTACTTTAATGTTACGATTTTGGCCTGAAAAAGTACTACTGTAAGTTATTACGTGTTTTTTAGTAGTTTTAATATTCTTCATATGCGCTAAAATGCATGATGCTACTTCCTATGCACCTCTTTAATCTGTAGTTTCATCCCATACATACATCTGGACATTGTCATCATGGAAATTATGAAAACCAAGCGCTATTTTCAAGTAATGTTTATATAATTTCTTTAAATTTTTGACTTAGAAAACTTTCATAATTAACACTAAATGAATTCCGTATAACGTTGAAATTACAATCACTATCTAAAAGTTCATTTTTGACGATATCGTAATAATTACAATAAATAAATTTAGTTTAAAATAATGTGGTGTGAAAAAAGTGAAAAACTCATTTTTTTTAAATTTTGGCTTAGACCACTTTCATAATTATGGGCACAAATATGCAGCTCGGTAATCCAACAAATTCTATCCTGTGTTTATTAAAAGAGAACATACCCAGAATAGATTTTAGGGTAAATTTTGATCGATGATATTCACGATTTTTTTCTACGTTTACAGGAGAGTGAATTCTTTATAGCAAAAGATAAAAATGTTCAGAAATATAACGTCGAAGGTACGGCGACTCCTCGTATTGATACGCGTTTTGAATAAGGAATAAATTCGATTCGATCGCGTAAAAGTGTACCAAGAAGGGACCTGGCCGTACTTGTCGCGATTAATGTTTTTTTTATCGATTAATGATTCATTTAAACTAGAAAAACTGACGACTGACGTATACCTACTTCTATCAAAGTGGTTCAAATATCTGTTTTTTTAAATTATTAAGTTATTTAAGAAAAGACATTGCAAGTTTTACGTTTTTGTATATATTTATTTCCTCTTTTATGAGCGAAAATTAAATATTACCTAAATAAGAATAATAATATAATAACAACAATCTTAAAAGAATTACGTGTAAAATTCAAAGACATTCTTTCAAGTTACAATTATTTAAGGGGCTATACGCAGTTAGGATTTTCAAAAAATCGATTTTTTTTGCATTTTCGGAATGTACATATATTAAAGTATATTCTCTGAAAATTTAAAGTTGATCCGATAAATATTTTCGGAGAACTACCTAAATTTGTAAGGCCGTGTCAGAGTGTTAGAAAGCAGATAGAGTAAGAACCAGAGTAGCAGTTGCACGCACTGCGCGCGATACTTAAGGTTCCTTTTACTATTGTGTTTTCTCGTAGAAGGCGAGTATTATAGGTTTACTAAGTACTTCAAGGTCACATTCAGTACTTTCAGGAGAAGGTAAACTCACGGCTTAGCTAATTGATAAGCTGACAGTTTACTATGGTTTGGCAATAAGAAGAAATTGTGATTCTGTTAATAATATGTACAATACAATTTAGGGATGGTATTATCACTATTTTTCGACTGATGAGAAACCTCAACACGAAATGTGAACACGTGGAGAAGGTTCATAGTGTAGTTGGCAGCAAGCGCTGGCAACAAACACATTATCTTCTTACACCCATGATTATCAAACTTTATCAGCTGATGTTGCTGAAGCAATATTTCCCATTTATGAAGACCTTAGCAACGAAAAATTATTGGAAAGGTGTGTTTGTGGATATACACAAAACAATAATGAGAGTTATAATCAATTAATATGGAAAATAACTCCAAAAATTGTTCTATGTGGCTCTAAGGTAGTAGAAATAGCGCCTTACATTGCAGCTGGAATATTTAATGAAGGTCAAAAATCATTATTGTACTGTATGAGTGCATTAGGACTTTTATTAGGTAACTCAGCTCATGCTTATGTCGACAAAGAGGACGCAGAGCGTGTGATGATCTCAGACGCGAGAGCGCTTGGGAGCACGCGAGAAGGAAAAATGGCTCGACGACAACACCAGCTAAACTTATTAGAAGCTGTCAATACTGCAGAAGGTCCTTCTTATTACCCTGGAATAGATGGTACCATTTAAGTTGAAGAAAATAAATTTTAACTATGTGTAAACTACTTCTGAAACTTTAAACGCGTTTTTCTCAAAACTGTATTTTCAAAGTCGGTGATCTCGATTTTTCAGAAATGGCTTAACCGATCGGTTTCGAATTTTTACACAATTTTCTTCGATATATTCCTCAGGTATTAAGTATAAGGAAAAATTTTTTAAAAATTTATTACTACTTTTTCTTAATAATTTAGAGCGAAAATTTTAGTCAAAAAAACACACTTTTTTTCAAATAGACGCCATTTTGTCAAAAATCAAAATTTTTATTATTCCTTGGTTTTAATACCTGCACTAATCTATCCTTTAAAAGAATCCACAATATATTGTAATTTCGGATAATCCAAACCGCCAAAATAGAGATCACCGCAATACGTTTTTTTTTAGAGGACGTTCAGGAAATCATCTACAGGAGCAGTGCAGATTAATATTTTTACAGAATCGACGCGCTATTGTATTCTCAAAAGTTCACTCTATTTGAATTACCAACAATTTTTTTTAAGAAATAAAAACTGTTTCTAGAAAAAATTCATGAATATACGTCTTTTTCGAGCCTCGCAGCTGCATATAACCCCTTAAGGCGTAATATGCAGTTAGAGGCGTGAAAAAAGGAGAATATTTAATAATTTTTTTTTTATAATAATTAAGTTTGGTTTAGAAAATTGATTACACAGAGTTTTTAAATTCAGTTTCAACTTAATTTCTACAAAATTTCAAAAACAAATATTAATTATTTATAAAAGTATCGTCATTTTTGTTGGACCTCGTTTCGCTAGTAGTGTTTCGCAGTGATCATCAGAACATTTTACTGGATCATCCAAGAAAAAAAAATAAATCATTAGTTTATAGTAAATCTTTTCCTTCATCGATGCTTTTTAATTTTTTTTTTGAAAATTAACAAAATGGCGTGGTCGAGAAATTTCTAGTTGGGATAGAGATGAGCGAAGAGAAAGATCGGATAGTATTAAGAACAAGGATAACAGACGGACGAGATAGGCAAGTGGACTGTATTATTTTAATTTCTGGTAGAGTTCGTATGTAACGAGATTTATTAAAATTTGTGAACAAAAGAAATAGAGATAGCAAAATTATAATATAATTTAATAACTAGTAATATATGGACTACGCCACATGTACCGGATATCACGCCACGTGTGCCGGAAGTACGTAGTACGAGAAGTCGTTAGCAAGGTAATAATAAATTTAATATGAGAATGGATAAAAATTAATGAAGCGAGTAAGACAAGAATTAGAGGTCAGAGGTTAATAGATTACCTGATATTTCGTTAATGAAAGTGAAAGATAGTGTAAAGAGATGACCAGTAAGAAAGACCCAACACAAGGCTGGCCTCGTTGAAAAAGAAAGAAAAGAAAAAGAATTAGATGAAATGGAACGATGAGAGATGGAACGGTGAGAGATGAGAAGAAAGCGAGATGTAGTCTAAGGAGATGATGCACAATTATTTTTGATTTCTAAAAGTACGTCCGCACAGATTAACTTATTAAACGATTCTACCTGGACCACGCCACTTTTCGGTTCGAGTCGAGAAACAGAGCGGAAGATAGAAAAAACGATACACCAATTAGCGCGTTCCACGCTAGGAAGAGAGAACAACAAAACCAATAAGAGAATAACACGCAGAGGATGACGCCACAAGGGACCAATGTTCTATTTACACGTTAAGTGGCGTGATCCCTTGATCAATAAGAACAATCGATATGTCTTCTTCTCGATGATAACAGGCGGCGTCTTAATCATGCTATCCGAGAGGTGCTGTCATCTAATTTCAGAGGCGCAATTTTCGAACATGGCGGCTTCTGGCATTTTTTTTCGATTTTTCACCGAGAAGTCATGAGTTACTTGTTAAAAAAAAATCGAAGTTTTTCACGTAAATAAAAATCCTTTAATGAAGAACTAGTTCTTAGTGCTATTATTAAACAGTCAAAATTTCATCAAAATCTATCAAATTGTTATTGAATTATAGTGGTCACCGACTTGACAAGTATAGTTTCGAGAAAAACCCATTTAAAGATATTTGATTTGCATACGGTATTATATTTTCGTAAAATTTTGAGCTCGATGGAAAAAGTTAAACTTTTTTTATGTATTTTAATCTGATGAATCGGAATATCACAATTTTTTGCTGAAAAGTAGAGTATTAAATTTTTTACAGCCACTTGTTTAAACAATTTTTCAAAAAGTTATAGTTTTTCGAAATGAATTTATTTTCTCTTCATATTTTGGGCAATTTCACAACGAAACTATTCTATACCAAATCTTGCTAAAGCTCATATTTTTGAGTTATAAATTTTTGTAAATTTCTTAAAGAGTTTTCCAATCCTAAACTTAACTTTATATACTTATAAAAATTCTATTTAAATAATTACTTCATTATTATACAAGGAATGTTATCGTTAATACAATCGTCACGTGATACTACAATTTTAAATCCCAGACCACGTTTGTTGACTGTCTGAAATTTCACATCCCCATTACACTATTTTCCCTTTACAAGATTCGAAATGGTCGTAATACAGAAACAAAGTTTATTATTCTATATTCAGCACGACAATCTTAAGGTACATCATCTTCTATGCCACATTTTAATTTTTTAGCTGATTAACTTGGAACACTTTCATCACGTTCCGCAGTTTTCGGATTGAAAACATTTTGCCTTTTAACGGTACGTAACTATAATCATTTAAATTGTTTCTTTATTTTCAGCTTTCGATGTTTCTTTTGTTGCTGTTTCCACAAAACTATTCATAAAATATAATAGGCAGGTCGAAAACGGTTGCTTGCTGCTTCCGTCCACTACCTATCAATTGTAGAATGTCTCGGAAACTATTCATGGGATTAACTTGAAATTTTCCGATAATTTTTTCGAAACATCATACTTCAAGAAAATGCATCAGAAAAAAAATCCATTTATTGAAAATTCTGACTTCATCTTCCCCCTTAAACAGAGCACGTACGACAATATTCGTCGTTTTGTAATTAATACAATATGCTATTTGTTACCGTCTACGTTTCATCGAAATATGCGTTTGGTTTCGTAACAATGTACATGTTAATATGTTTTCTGCTCCTATCAGAGTTCGTTTGTATCGATCCTACGTAAGATCGACCTTCTTTGTAGTCACCAATCCTTGTAGTCACCTGTAAGTTCTTCGACTTACTTAAATAAGAAATTTTTACTTGAAATATTTTCTCCTGTTGTTTCTTTATATGAGCCGTTTATTTTGAAAGTGGCGTAAGTTTATTTTCTTAAAAAAAAACGAGTTAGCTACCTTAATAGTTATTTTGACATGATCTTTTCATTCTGAAGCAACTTGTTACCAATATATTTAAAATCATTAATTGTAACATTTTGTAACACGAAAATTCGCTGTTTAATGAAGTGATGAAAAAGTTATTTTAAAAGTTGCGTAAGTCACATCGTGAGAGTTTCAGATGGATATAGAAAATATTATTTAATAAAATTTTATGAGATTCTATAATAGTTTTTTTATTTTGTTGCATACTGTTATCAAAGCAGCAATTTAATTATCAATGTGCAATGAATTTGTTACTGTTGAGATGTGTACATTTCTATTGTAAAATTAAATGTATGTGCTGTAGCGCATGAGCATGTGTTGGTGTACTACTGTTCGTGGGAGGGACGCACACATGTAAGTCTCCCCACTTTACTTCATGTAAGATTAGTACATAAGCGACAGCGACTAGCTGTATAGGGCTCCCTCTGTTAGAAGAACTATCTAACTATTACTACTACTAACTAAACTATCTAGTTAAAAAAAGAAGATATAGCACGTGGCACGGAAGAGTATTTAATAGGTATAAAGTATAAATTTATTAAACTTTTACCACTCATATAAAAAGATATTTTTCCTCATTATTTTAACATGGTAGCAGTCCATGGTTATATGCGGTGGTAAAGGTAAGTATATTCAAGAAGTTAGTTATTCTGAATAATATTGTGAAAGCGTTTAAGAATATAAACGCAAAGAGAATCGAATCAACATGGCGGACGAAAGAGAATCCGAAAACCAAGGATTTCTATTACAAGTATTTGATGGGACTCATTACGAAAAATGGAAGTATAAATTAAAATTATTCTTGGAACTGAAAGAATGCAATGAAGTTATCGAACTTAATGAAAGGCCACCAACGATCACAGAAGCCGTATGGAAGAAAAAAGAAATAAAAGCAAAGAATTATATTGTGAACAGTGTAACAAATACTCAACTAGAATTAATTATTTCTGAAAGAAGTGCTAAAGAGATGATTGATAAATTAGATGAAAACTTCTTAATAAAAAGTAGTGCAATTAAATTATTATGTAAGAGAAAACTACTTGATTTGAAAATGGATGAAAATGAGAATCCAACAAATTTTTATAACAATTTTGAGAAACTAGTAAACGAACTTAAAAATGATGGAGAAAAGATAACAAACGAAGATAAGTTGAATTTTTTTTGTTAACACTACCGGAAAGCTGGTCGCATATAGTTGATATTGTGGATGCGTTACCAGAAAGAGAAAAAACAGTGGAATTTGTTAAATCGAATGAGAATTAGAATTTAGGAAAAGACAAAGTGAGAATCAAAATCCTAGAAGCAGTTACGAAAATTCAAACGTATTCAAAGCTGAAAAAAGAAAAGATAGAACGTGCTATAAATGCGGAAAGCAAGGTCATTTCCAATATCAGTGTACGTATCAGTACAGTGATAGAAATTCGTGGAGAGGTACACGAAGAGGACAGCAAACGCGGGGAAATGTACGATGGCAAATACATGAACAACAACGAAACGGCAATTTTCAAAAAAGAGGCAGAGGCAACCGAGGACGAGATAATCAAAAACGACAAGATCGCTTTGAACCCAAGGTCTTTACATCCTTAGCACAGGTTAGCGATAATAACAGCATTAGGGTAAACATTTGCGAAAATAAGCTAGAATGGATTTTAGATAGTGGATGTTCCGACCATGTAATAAATAGTGATAAATACTTCGTAAAATCAAAAACTTTAGAAAACCCGATTAATGTAAAAGTAGGAGATGGTCGTACACTTAAAGCAACTATTGTAGGCGATGTTAGAGCTAAATTTGTAACAAATTTTAATGAAACTGAAATCAAATTAACAAATGTATTCTTTGTCAAAGAAATGGATAGGAATTTAATGAGTTTCGGAAAAGTCGCCGAAAATGCGAAAATTATATCGTCAGGAAATACTTCAAAAATTTATAGTAGAGAAAATGAGTTAATAGGAGTTGCAATCAAAGAAAATAATTTATATAAAATAAATACTAGGTTCACAAGAAGCCAAAATTACGTAATTGAAAGTATAGCTAATGGTATGACATTGAAAGAGAAATACCATAGAATGCTCGGACATGTAAATTTTAATTATTTGAATACTTTAGGTAAAAATAACTTAGTCGTAGGTTTGCCAAATAACTTAGAAAAGGAATTTTTGAAATGTGGTACCTGTATACAAAACAAAATGACAAATACTAAATTCAAAAATGAAAGGCACAGATCAAAAGACATAGGTGAAATAATTCACGCAGATGTAAATGGACCACATAAAACTATAGGGTTTAGGGGTGAAAAATATTTCCTAGTTTTAATCGATGATTATAGTAAAGTAGCAAAAATTTATGTTATAAAAGGAAAAAATGAAGTTTATGACTGTATTGTAAGCTACGTAAATCTAGTTGAAAATTTAACCGGAAAAAGAGTAAAAAAATTAAGGTGTGATAACGGTAGAGAATTTTTAAATAAAGATATGTATAACTTTGCAAAAGAAAAAGGATTCTATATTGAACCATGTCCTTCGTATGTTCATGAACTGAACGGAACGGCCGAGAGATATAATAGGTCAATAATGGAAACGGCGAGATGTTTATTAGCAGAAGCGAAAATTCATACTAGATTTTGGCCAGAAGTAGTTCAAGCAGCAGCTTATCTGAAAAATAGAACGTTAGCTAATACCATAGAAAAGAAGACTCCGTATGAAATTATGATGGGAGAAAAGCCAAATATTAAAAACCTCACATTATACGGTAGTAGAGTTTTTGTTCGAGTTCCAGAAATTGAAAGAAAAAGTAAATTGGATAGGAAAGCAGATATTGGAGTAATAGTTGGTTATGATGTCGTAGGTTATAGAGTTTTAGTAAACAATGAGTTTTTGTAGCTATACATGTAGAAATAATTGATCAAAATGTAAAATTAGTAGGGTTAAATGGTATGGATGACTTTAAACTTTCTTCTACTCCATCTCTCGAGGTGAGTAGGGAATGTAAAACTGAACCAAAAAATGAACGTGAAACTGAATTAGAAGAGGAACTTGAAAATGAAAGAAACGGAAATGAAATCTTAGAACCGAGCACTAAAAATGAAAATTTGAACATAATAAGGAGGTCTGAAAGAAAGAAAAGTCCAATAAAAAGATATGGAGATCCGATAACTAATTGTATCTATGTAAACTTTGTAAGTGCTGATAGTCCCGAGAACTATCATGAAGCAATAAATAATAATGAGAGCGAGAAATGGCAAGAAGCCATGGACAAAGAAATTGATTGTTTAAATAAAAATGCAACATGGAAGTTAGTCGAAAAACCGAAAGACAAAAAAGCACTTGATTTAAAGTGGGTCTATACAAAGAAAGGAGACAATAAATATAAGGCGAGAATTGTAGTAAAAGGATTTCAGCAAAAAGAGATAATTGATGATATTTATTCACCAGTTGCGAGGACACAAACATTAAAAATTTTACTAAATTATTGTGTACAAAATAATTTTCAAATTGATCAAATGGACGTAGAATCAGCGTTCCTTAATGGAAAAGTAAAATCAGACGTCTATGTGAAACAACCTCAAGGTTATGATGATGATTCAGGAAGAGTATGAAATTAGACAAGGCTTTGTACGGACTACGCGAAAGTCCACGCGCATGGTATGAATGTTTAAATAATTATTTAAGCGAATTAGGTTTCGAGAAAAATAAAATTGATTATTGTTTATATTTTATGAAAGTCAAAAGTGAAAAGGTTTATTTAATTATTTTTGTTGATGATTTATTATTAGCAAGTAAGGATAGAAAGTTAATTGAATATATCAAAAGAAAATTAACTGAAAAATTTCGAATGAAAGATATGGGACGAGTTAAAACGTACTTAGGTATGAATATTAATTATGATTGTAGTAAAAATTACATGACTTTAGATCAAAAGGACTATATTGAGTCTTTAGCGAGAAAATATAACCTAGAAAATGCGAAACTGTATGCTACTCCAATGGAACAAAACTTAAAATGTGAACCTGCTTTAACAGCATCAAATGATATAAAATAGAAACTTAATTGGTGCACTGCTATATATAAGCTCAAGTACTAGACCAGATATATGCTATTCAGTAAATTACTTAAGTAGATTTCAAAATTGTTACGACCAGAGTCATAATAAATATGCACTAAGAATATTAAAGTATCTATACTACACGAAAGAATTAAAATTGGTTTATAAGAAAAATCTAAATGCTAATACTTTAGAATGTTGTGTTGATGCCGATTGGGCAGGAGACATAGTTGACAGAAAATCAACAACGGGATATGTAATTAAAATGTATGGTAACACTATTATTGGAAATCAAAAAAGCAGAATATTGTAACAAAGTCGTCTACCGAAGCTGAGTATGTTGCGTTATCAGCATGTGTGAGTGAATTAAAATTAAGTAAAGATTTACTAAAGATATTTGAAATAGATATTAAGAATCCAATTAAAATTTATGAGGATAATGCAGGTGCGATTATTATTAGTAAATATGGAAATCTAAAAAAAATTAAAAATATTGTGAACACACTATCATTTCGTAAATGAAAATTATTTAGAAGGTATAATTGATGTAATTAAAATTGATACAGATAAAAATCCTGCTGATATTTTCACTAAAGCATTAGGACGAATTAAATTTGAAAAATTTAGAAAAGAATTAAAATTAGAATAAGACTAAGTAATTGAGAATTATAAAATCTATGGCAATATAAATGTAAGGAGGCGTGTTGAGATGTGTACATTTCTATTGTAAAATTAAATGTATGTGCTGTAGCGCATGAGCATGTGTTGGTGTACTACTGTTCGTGGGAGGGACGCACACATGTAAGTCTCCCCACTTTACTTCATGTAAGATTAGTATATAAGCGACATCGACTAGCTGTATAGGGCTCCCTCTGTTAGAAGAACTAGATAGTTAAAAGAAGAAGATATAGCACGTGGCACGGAAGAATATGTAATAGATATAAAGTATAAATTTATTAAACTTTCACCACTCATATAAAAAGATATTTTTCCTCATTATTTTAACAGTTATAAACGCAGAATAGCGCCTGTCCACAGAGAGAAGCGCATTGTTCTCGCGCAGTCTGTGTTCAGTTAAATCTCTACACTTTTATGTTATAAAATCAAAACAAATATTCAACTTTTATTCTTTTTCCCCAGTTTTTGAAAAAAGAAAAAAATATAAAAGATAACATTTAGCACACCAAGAAAAGTCATACAAAATTTTAGAAAACCAAATATGTAAAAATTAAATGATGATTATAAGAAATGTCAAACAAGTTATTTTTCCTGATTTTCTAGATCTAGTGTTAAAATGAAAAAAGAAAGAAAAAAGAGAAAGAGATAGGCCACACAGATATGTGCACATCGATCTTTCGAGCTACTAACGATTTCTCAAATACGAATACCTCTTTTTTTCAATGTCGCACGATTTCATTTTAATTATCGATAAAATCAATTGACCGAATCTTCTGATTGTGTTGTTGCAGGTGGATTTCCAAATGTGTGTTTATGGATCCCCGGCGTTTGATATGCTGTATTTTCTTAACACCAGTACGAACAACGAGGTGTACGATAATAACAAGGACAGACTAATAGATGAATATTATAATACATTGTGTAAGAAGATGAAACAATTGGACTGCAAAACTCCTCCACCGAGCATGAAAGAGCTTCGAAAGTCTATCGAGGAACGCGAGATAATAGAGATGATAAGTTCATTTACGGTTCTTCCGTATGTTATCGTAGATAAAATGAAGTAAAGGGTCCCAACGAGATCATTACCACGGATAGAGTTATAATGGTTTCATTCATAAAAATGACCTTATCGTAAAATAGTTAGCAAGAGAATTCCTTATTACGATCAATTAGGATTACTGGATCTGTAATAAATCTATAGCAGAATGTTTTTTATGTAAATTGAAACAGAGATATATTTCCTTATTATCTATATACTTTTTACCTAGCCTGGCCTGGGTGTCAGAGGCTGCTAATACTCCAGTTTTATTCTTAATAATTGAAATTTAATTCATAACTTACAAATTACAATTGCTCACTCGTATAATTACGACTAACGTTAGTTGAATTAAGACAAACACAGACTGAATTGCGAAATATTAGTAAATCAATTAGGCAAAAAAGAAAGGTAATTGAGTAAACTTACGTATTTTCTTTAATCCAGGAGACACTGAAACCTGATTCTATTAATATTAACTCAATTTTCGCAAACTACCTCCACGATACATTAAAACCAAATGTAACTATCTCCTCTGTAGCTACTCCTGACCAATCATTATCGTCAACAAATGAATCAAACTGCATCGAAAACTTAGCACCAACCATAGCCAAAGAGATCTTGTAAGATCCAAGGAGATTTGTGTAAGATTACAGAATACCGTTGAACTCAAAGAACAATATTATTTATATTGACTAAGAAAACAAGAGTATTGGTAATATCAATTATAAATTAATTAATTATTAGGCGTTGGGAACTCAAAAGCTCATTGCCGCATATACCAAATCCCGCCAGTGTTCTCTGGCGATTATGTTTAGCTAAATGTAGGGAAGGTGAAAGGTTAAATGAAAATAAATGAAAACACGTGGTTAAAAAAGAAATAACAAGTGCAAAACTTTATTGTCTCGTCAGGAAAAAACCTTGCGGCATAAAAACCCTGCTTGATACTTGTCTATATGTTAATGGTGTAAATAAGCATTCGTAAAGGGATTAGACGACGGGCCCTGAATAGCTCTATGGATAAAAAGCAGTCGCTCGGAAAGCAAAAGTTCCGTGGTTCGAGTCTTTGTC
>NW_025113108.1:674116-732479 GCF_010416935.1 Polistes fuscatus | reverse complement strand
AAACTCTAATACAATTACTGCCTGGTCGCAGTTAATTTAATATTTAAATTGCAAAAATAATTCGCGAACGCAATGGAATTAAATTAACGAATGAACGTGCTTCTAACCGTGATTTAATTATATTTAAACGATACAACACTCCCCCGTATATTGCTCGCGCACGATTGCAATCTGAACAGAAATAAAAAACAATACTATATAATATCATTACTATTACTGAAAACCATTAAAATGTTTGTGGAATAATGAATATAAAAATACCTCTCTCGTATCTTAATCGAATAAGCACTATGGTTCTCCTACCCTAGGATGATAGAGAAGGCATAAACCTACTTTACAACTGCATTACATGCTGTCAATGTCAATTAAACGAAAATTCAACAAGAATTAACCAATAAAACGCGAATAAATTTCAACGAACACTACTTTTACTTCGCGCCTTAGCAATGATAATTTTAAACAGAAATAAAAAACAAAAATTATGAATATCATTTTTTAAAAAAACTTATTATAATTATTGAGAAGATGTTTAATATGAAAAAATATATTTACAATATTCTCGCCATTGATGAATGCAGGATTGGTCGCCTATTCTTAGGATGATATTGACAATGCACAAATACTGATTCTACAACTACATTCTTTGCAATCAATTCAATTAAAAAAGAATTTTAAAATAAATTTCATTAATAAACCGTTAATGCATTTTAACAAATACTACGTTTACATTGCACTATTTAACACTGATTTGAAACAGAAAACGGAAAAGAACAATTAATTCCATCGTCTTTATAAGAAAACCATTGAAATTGTCATAGGAATGTTTGATTGAAAAATCGCTCACTTTGAATCTTCATTGTTGAATGCATGATGGATATATCTTACCCGTATGATGACAATGAATAAAAATAAATTAAAAAATAAGACCTGAAAATCGAAATGCACTATAGATTATTAATTATTATCAAGTGGCGTTGGTATCTCGTGAGCTCATTGCTTCATATACCTAATCTCGCCAGTGTTCTCGTTCTAAACGCGATCCCCCTACTCGCAACCCTCATATTCCTTAAGGGGTTATACGCAGTTAGAATTTTCAAAAAATAGATATTTTTGCATTTTCGGAATGTACATATATTTAAATACATTCTCTGAAAATTTGAAGCTGATCCGATAAATATTTTCGGAGATATACCTTAATTTGTAAGGCCGTGTCAGAGTGTTAGAAAGCAGATAGAGTAAGAACCAGAGTAACAGTTGCACGCACTGCGCGCGATACTTGAGGTTCCTTTTTCTATTGTGTTTTCTCGTAGAAGGCGAGTATTATAGGTTTACTAAGTACTTCAAGGTCACATTCAGTACTTTCAGGGAAAGGTAAACTCATGGCTAAGCTAATTTATAAGCTGATAGAGTTTACTATGGTTTGGCAATAAGAAGAAATTGTGATTCTGTTAATAATATGTACAATGCAATTTATGGAACGTATTATCACTATTGTTCGACTGATGAGAAACCTCAACACGAAATGTACCGAGGTGGAGAAGGTTCATGGTGTGGTTGGCAGCAAGCGCTAGCAACAAACACATCATCTTCTTACACCCATGATTATCAAACTTTATCAACTGATGTTGCTGAAGCAATATTTCCCATTTATGAAGACCTTAGCAACGAAAAATTATTGGAAGGATGTGTTGGTGAATATACACAAAACAATAATAAGAACTACAATCAATTAATATGGAAAATAACTCCAAAAATTGTTCCATGTGGCTCCTAAAGTAGTAGAAATAGCGGCTTACATTGCAGCTGGAATATTTAATGAAGGTCAAAAATCACTGCCCTTAATGGGTTATACGCAGTTTCGAGACTCAAAAAAGACGTCTTTTCATGAATTTTTTATAGAAACAGTTTTTATTTCTCAAACAAAAGTGATGGTAATTCAAATAGAGCCAACTTTTAAGAATATGATAGCGCGTCGATTATGTAAAAATATTAGTCTGCAACGCTCCTGTAGATGATTTCCTGAACGTCCTCTAAAAAAAGACGTTTGGCGGTGATCTCCATTTTGGCGGTTTGGATTATCTGAAATAAAAAATATGGTGGATTCTTTTAAAGGATAGATTAATGCAGGTATTAAAGGGAGGAATTTTACAAATTTTTATTTTTGACAAAATGGCGTCTATTTAAAAAAATGTTTTTGTTTTTGACTAAAATTTTCGCTCTAAATTGTTAAAAAAAATAGTAATAAATCTTTTAAAAATTATTGCTCCCGTTAATACCTGAGAAATATATCTAAGAAGATTGTGTAAAAATTCGAAACCGATCGGTTAAGCCATTTCTGAAAAATCGAGATCATCGACTTTGAAAATACAGTTTTGAGAAAAACGCGTTTAAAGTTTCAGAAGTAGTTTACAGATAGTTAAAATTTTTTTTCTTCAACTTACATTGTATCATCTATTTCAGGGTAATAAGAGGGACCTTCTGCGGTATTGATAGCTTCTAATAAGTTCAGCTGGTGTTGTCGTCGAGCAATTCTTCCTTCTCGCGTGCTCCCATGCGCTCTCGCGTCGGAGATCATCACACGCTCTGCGTTTTCTTTGTCGACATAAGCATGAGCTGCGTTGCCTAATGAAAGTCCTAATGCACTCATACAGTACAATAACGATTTTTGACCTTCATTAAATATTCCAGCTGCAATGTAAGCCGCTATTTCTACTACTTTAGAGCCACATGGAACAATTTTTGGAGTTATTTTCCATATTAATTGATTATAACTCTCATTATTGTTTTGTGTATATCCACCAACACATCTTTCCAATAATTTTTCGTTGCTAAGGTCTTCATAAGTGGGAAATATTGCTTCAGCAACATCAGTTGATAAAGTTTGATAATCATGGGTGTAAGAAGATAATGTGTTTGTTGCTAGCGCTTGCTGCCAACTACACCATGAACCTTTTCCACCTGGGTACATTTCGTGTTGAGGTTTCTCATCAGTCGAACAATAGTGATAATACGTTCCCTAAATTGCATTGTACATATTATTAACAGAATCACAATTTCTTCTTATTGCCAAACCATAGTAAACTCTATCAGCTTATCAATTAGCTTAGCCGTGAGTTTACCTTTCCCTGAAAGTACTGAATGTGACCTTGAAGTACTTAGTAAACCTATAATACTCGCCTTCTACGAGAAAACACAATAGAAAAAGGAACCTCAAGTATCGCGCGCAGTGCGTGCAACTGTTACTCTGGTTCTTACTCTATCTGCTTTCTAACACTCTGACACGGCCTTACAAATTAAGGTATATCTCCGAAAATATTTATCGGATCAGCTTCAAATTTTCAGAGAATGTATTTAAATATATGTACATTCCGAAAATGCAAAAATATCTATTTTTTGAAAATTCTAACTGCGTATAACCCCTTAATGTTCTCCCTAATATTGTCCTCCCATCTACGCTTTTTCCATTGAGTATACTAGTAAGTATTTTATACATGGTTCGTCCCTCACCCATACGCGCTACGTTGCCAGCTTATCTTAATCGGTGTGATTTTATGACGGTCATAATGTCCGGTCTATTATACAATATACGCAATTCTACATTGTGTAATTTTCTCCATTCGCTCGTTTCCTCATCACGTTTTGTACCGAAGATTTTACGAAGTATTTTGTTCTCGAATACCCTAAATTTCTTTTCGTCCCACATGGTAAGTGATCATGCCTCGCATCTATAAAGGAATGCTGGTAGAATAACTGTTTTGTAGATTCTGACCTTTTAACCTTTCGCTACGACAGTGTTTTCCGCCGGAGAAACATCGCTGTATGGGCCGCTGTGCCGCCGAGGTAGCGGCACTGTACGGAGCACTGCGCCGTAAAGTGTGCATGTTGCGCTTATTGTTAGCTAATCTGCTGTTCGGACTTACATCTTTCGGTGCAGCCTCGTTATTCTCCGGATCGTACGATTCTTTAATTTTATACAACTAATATAATTAAAAATCTTGTAATTATTATCAATAAAAATATATTTAAAAATTAAAAATTACATTTTTTACAATAACAAAATACAATAACAAACAACAAACACTTTGCAATAACAAATTAAAATTTTCAATAATTCAATTCACAGTGATAAATTTTAAAACAAGGGTCGACACAATCCTTCATTACAGTTTTTACATTCATATACAGTTTCGCGTCTTTTTTCGCTCGCATGGCAAACGCGAGCTTTTCTTGGTTTTCTCCTATTTATTTATAAACCGACGGAAAATGTCGTTCTATTAATCTCAATGAATGATTACTCCCCGTTCGATGTGGATTACTTATGCATTTATGGTACTTTCCCAGTATCTCCCTAATAAGTTTCAATTGAAATTTTGCCATAGATATCGGTTGTTTCATCTTATGTTTGTATAGACAATAAGCGTTCCAGACGCAAATGTCCACCAAATGGAAGAAAAATTTCCAGTATCATTTCAAAGATTTCCGTGTCGTTTTCACAGTGCTTATGACCATATCCGCTTTATCCACTGCACCCATTGAATTGTTGTAGTCTAACACGCATACAGGTTTTTGTATAAGTTTTTCTTCTCCGTGATTACCTGATTACCGTTTTAAATTCTGCTGTATGCATTGTAGAAAGCATGTACACTTCTTTCTTATCCATCCATTTTAAGACTAGTAAGTTAGCAGATGATCTAAATGCTGCCTCTTCCTTTTTTAATTTTTTGTCAATTTTGGCATTCCTTTTCTCCTTTTCATTACGGTCCCACACGCGTTTGTGCCATTGTCATTTAAAAATTTAAATAAAGCGGGACTCGCATACCAGTTATCTACATAAAGGGTATGGCCTTTTCTTAGATGTTGCTTCATAAAAAAAAAAAGTGTTTCCACTATTGCTCCAGATTTTCCAATATCTAGATTTTCAGTATCCACCTTGGTAGATGATCCAGCATAAATTATTAAATCTTGCACGAACCCTGTCTTACAGTCGCTCAAAATAAATGATTTTATACCAAATCTGCTTCTCTTTGATAGTATGAATTGCTTAAATAAATGCCGCTCTTTATACAAAAGCAGACTTTCGTCAATGCATAGCCGTTGATAAGGCTGAAATGTTTCATTAAATGTTTTTCGTAATATCAACGACATTTCGTATTTTGTTCAAACGATCATTAGTACAAGCAACATTATCGGAGAAATGTAGTATTTTAGTAACTTAAAGTAACGGTCTCTCGTCATTAATTCTTCAAAGATATCGCTACGTAAAAGTTTATCTTTACTCCAGTATTCTGCTAAAAATAATTTCTTGTTGCGTGTCATCAATAAAGACACAGCAAAAAAACAATATAATTCGGCTAGTCCTGTTCCATCTGATATATTTATGTTATTATTATTCTTTCGAGACCAATATCGATTAGTTTCCCTCGCAATCAACCCTACAAGTTCTTCAGAAAGTAAAAGTTTAAAAAAGTCTAAAATTTTTGCGGATCTATTAATATTTCTTTTAATTCCTGAATCTGCTACCGTAAACTTGTATATTTTTGGGACGAATGTTTTTGACGTCCATACTTCAAAGTTATTATCATAAGTTTTTTAACCTGTTCAGCTTCTGATTCAGAAGTACTACATATAGCTCTTTTTTTTCTGTGTCGTATTACATTTATTTGATTTTCATTATCTGAATCACCGTCTGAATCAGTTAATCTATTAGAGGATGGAATTCTTTTCGAGCTTCTTTGTGACATTCTAATAAGGAAAATACAAAAAGATTTTATAAAACAAACTAAACAAAGCCCTAACTAAAATTTTTAAATAAATGTTGCAAACCTTGAAAACTTTACAGCTGCTATCCAATTTCTTCTAATGATTTAAGGAAGATTTCTTGCTATATTGTACTTTTGTATAATACAAACACTTCACTCTCGAATAGAATACAGAAGAAACTTTTCTCGACGTACAGAATATACGAATATTTAAGACAAAATAATAATTTATTAAATATATTAAAGTGTACTTCTCGTTTGTTAGTAAGAGTATCAGATCTGAGCGAGCTTTTAAGGATTCTAACATTTTCAATCGCTCAAAATAGAGCTCCTTTAATGGTTGGATGACCCCAAATTCTATACAATCCATGCACCTGGAATATCAGATCTGTAGTAAAAGTATAAATTTGTTTTTAAAACATTACAAAAGATTTTATTAGTTACGATAGTATTCGTTAAAACATTGTAGGCACATTTGAGGTGACTTTATACACTTAGGTCAATACGTTACACATCTTTTGTACATTTTAATAAAATAATTTAATTTTTTTATATATTGTAACGCTCCCGCCCAAAACACAGATTTCGTAAAATAACAAGAACAGAACTTTATTTAACAGAGCGGACTCTTACAACCGTTAAGGCCCTTTCTACAGTTTCCCGTATTACGAACACGTCCGTGCTTTCCGAGCTCCTGTCAAGTTCTCTCGATCAACAACTCGTTGCCTGGAAACGGCCTTCACGTCCTTTTTCCAAGGACGGCTCGAAACAGGGTCGTAACAATATATATATACTAGCAGACCCGGCCACGCGTTGCTGTAGTTAAGGTATACGTTAAATTATATTGTAGTAAACTATTCAATACAGTGAAATTATTATTTACGTATAAAGACGAAAACGTTATAACCGGTATAAAAATCCACGGGATTGAGATTTGAATTTAAGGTCAAAATTTGAAAACGATTAATAAAAATTTTCATACAGTTGATATAAAGCACAAATCAACATAGAATGTTGAATTTAAGATTTTAATAATATTATATATATTCAAGTTTGTAACAAATAAGTAAATTACAAATTTGTTAGTTGATAACATCTAACATTTAATTTTATAAATGAGGGAGGTAGGGTAGATAAATCTTTTTTTTAACAATAATATTTAATATTTTGAATTATAAACATTTTTAATTTTAATTTAATTCAGCACTAATCGGTGCACAATATTCTTGGTTAACCTGTCTCTAACTAACACAAATAGATTCGATGGTTTTCCTACACGTGAGCATGCAACATATAGTTGCTCATAGGAAAAACATGGATTTTTCAAATCTAAACCGCAAATGGGCATTGTTTGGCCTTGAGACTTATTTATAGACATATCGCAAGCTAAACAAATAGGAAACTGTAGCCTTCTGAAGGGTATCGTAGATTCTGACGGTATCATTGGAATACGTTGCAGCAGGATCACTTCTCCTTTGAACTTTCCAGTCAAAATGGTTGCTTTAAGAATATTTCTGATGATCTTTTTGATGACTAAACATGTACCGTTGCATAATCGAGGTGGATTCAAATTACGCAGAAAATTAATAGGTAAACCAATGATCAACCGAAGATTATGTGATAGCATTTCGGGTATATCTAGAGAGTTTAAAAATTCAATTAGGAAATTTACACTTTCATTTTCATCAGCAACAGTATCGATTGATTTAAAAGACATTAGATTGCCTGGCAACAACTGTTGCATCTGGAAATTAATTTCGTCAACATCAACATTTTTGGCTGCCAAAATAGCCCAATTACTGAGCTAGTTATGATCCAAGTAATTATTTTGTATGTTCGGGAAAATACTCTCAATTAATTCATACAAATAAAAACTTTTTGAACGTTGTCTTGATTTAAACGAAAAATATCACTAATTTATAGTATTTTCAACACAAAAATGCCTACATAATTACTCTATCACATCAGGTTTCTTTACAAAAAGGAAAAAACGTTTATTTTAAAATTTAAAAAAAAAATCAATTATCATATTACAGATACGTACATTTAAGAACTTACAAAGAAAATATCAAGTACAATAATTGCTACAGGGCTATTTTGAGTAAAATCTTTTACGTTTAGCGATAAAATTACGTCAGAGTGTAATTTTTTTATGAGAATCATCAATAATATCCCGTTTTATTGACCAGCAGTAATCAACCATCATATTCACATTCCATCGACCTTGGTACCTTGTTTCCATAATTTTTATGTCTTTGTGAAACCTTTCTCCCTTTTCTTCGCTATAATCACCAAGATTATCAGTGGAGAAAATCCACATATGAATCTAAAAAATGAAGTTTTATACTCATAATACACCCAAATTTTTTATACTTATTTTAATAAGTTTGCCACAATATTTTTATAGTCAGGGTGTTTGTGATTTCCTAAAAAGTTGTTGACAACATCTTTGAACGCCAGCTAAGCTTCTAATTCAGTAGTATTCAGTGTTGTATCAAATATTTCATCGGTCATCAAAGATTTAATTGGTGGTCCAACGAACACTCCTTCTTTTATTTTGACATCTAATAATCTTTGAAATTTTCTACTCAAGTATTTAAAACTATGATTTTCTTTATCCAATGCCTTAACGAACTGTTTCATCATACGAGTTTAATATGAAGCGGATGTAATAAAATTTTTTTAGGATCAATTAAATTTTCTCGTATAACATTTTTGGTTCCAGGTTTGAGATTTTTACGAGGATTCCGTTGTTGCTGAACGTAATGCTTTTCTACTGGTCCCACTCGCATAAAAAACAAGGATATTTCGTGTATCCTGACTGCTGACCTAACAGCATAGTTATAATTTTCAGATCTCCACAAAGCTGCCAACCGTGTTCTTCATATTTAATTTATATAGTACTGTTTTCAAATTTTCATAAGTCTCTTTTAAATGAACAGAGTGAGTGACAGGAACAGAGGCATACTGATTAGTATTGTGTAAAAAAAAAACCTTTTAAACTCCGTTTCGAAGAATCTATAAAAAGTCTTTATTCTCCAGGATCATATTGCGCTCCTAACTTTTTAATGAGATCAGGAATATTGTATTTGCCAAAAGTCCTCCAACATGGAGTCCTCCGGCGATTAAGTTAAACGTTTTTTCTCGTTTCAGCGTTTCGTTACCGTTTATTACCGCCTCCGCGGTGCGTTCACCGTCTCTCCTTTATACTCTAAGGTATGACTGTCTTAATCTGCGTGTTCTTTCTCCTTCTACCAATACACTCGGTTGTGGTCTCCAATGTGTCTCGTAGGCGTCCAGCGAAAGAGTAGACCGAGGGTCTTCGATACTGGGACCTGCAGGGTGCGTGCACTCGAGATATGAGTGGTGGGGGTATGGGCGCTAGTGTCTAGTAACTACTCCCTATTGGCTAGGGCGCGTATTATGAATCTTGGGTTTGGGCTATGATCGATTCCGATTATACATACTCCCCCCATTGAGAGGGTACCGATCAATAACATTCTTAGTCTACGTAAGTGCGGCGCGATTTTCTTATATTAAGTTACAATGGTTCTATCGCAAATCGTTTACCGTAATTACAACGTCGCTGGCCAGGCGACTTTATGAGTCTTGTCCGTACAAGCTTAAATATCGCAAGTTAAATTATATATCAATATTTCGTTTAACATATACATTCAAAAATATTAAACCGTCATTTAATAAGGGGCAGATAGTTGTTGCGTTCCGTTTGATGTTTCCGTGAGCAGTATTTACGGTTACCACCCGAACAACGTTGTCCTCTCAGGGATGTATGTCTGCAAACCGTCCTAGTTGCCATCTCATACAAGGTTGGTTCTTGTCGATGAGAATAACGATCGCATCCTTCTCGGGCTTATATTGATATTCCATTTCTGACGTTTCTGCAGCTCGCGTAGATATTCAATGTGCCACCGTCGCCAGAAATCCTGTCGCACCTTCGAAATGTGTTTCCATGAAGACAGTCGATTTGTTAGAATGTTTTCATAATTTTCCTCCGGTAACATGTTAAGTGGTCTCCCTACTAAAAATAGGAAGGTGTTAGAGCTGTAGCATCGTTGGATCTGACGAAATGGGGCATAAAGGTCGTGAATTTAATATAGCTTCGATCTCGATTGCGAATGTGGTCAATTCCTTATACGTAAATAAATGTTCTCCTACCACTCGTCTAAAATGATGTTTGAAAGATTTAACGGCAGCCTCCCAAAGACCTCCGAAATGGGGTAATAATGGGGGGGGGGTTGAAATGCCACTATATTCTTTCATCGGTTGCGATCTTCGTTTTGAACTCGTCCGCGATGCAATAAAAGCATATAGGGCCTTTAATTGATTGTTCGCCCCGACGAAATTAGTACCGTTATTTCAATACACGTGTGACGAATTGGCTCTTCGTCTCGTAAAACGCCGAAAGGCGGCTAAGAAAGCGTTTGTATTCAAGTCACTAGCTAACTCGAGATGCATGGCCTATATGCACATGCAGACGAAGATACACCCGTATATCTTAATGCGACCTGTTTGTAGAATAAAAGACTTAAACAATTTGAAATTAATGTCGTGAGTTCGGTTAATTTAATGTACGAATGAGTGAGATAGGAAAGGATAGATAAATCAATCAACACAATTTTACGCGATATAAAATACTTGCCTAGGCATAAAAACTCTCACGAATTTGAGAGAAAAGCCGGGGCAAGCGGTGACTTTATTTAAGCAAATGATACACAGTAAGTAGTACCCTGTGAAAAGTTACACAAAGCACGTATGCACTTATTTCGTCGCAAAGTACCCCTCCTTTCTTCTTACACTAGAGAGCTCTCTTACCTTTGTCTTCGCTACAACTACGCAAAATATCGCCGTCTACTTAGACGCGTTATCGGTTCTTCAATGCGCGTTAATCTCGCTGCCAGCAACTTCAACCTGGGATAGCCTGAGTTACTACAAATTTATCTTCTGCTGGTAGACCGGCAAACACTGTAAATAGACACCGTTACTCTCGATGAAAAGAATGGTTGTGTCCGTGCACAACCCTTTAAAACTTACAAGGGGACCTTACACTTAGCCCGACACGGATTTTAACGAGCTTTGGTATATTAGTAGTATACTTTGAGGTTGTTATCGTGGTAAAGTATTTTGCCCTAACGCTCAACCATTTTTGAGAAAAAAGCTTTTGAAGTTTTGGTTTTTGTTTTATACATGTTTATATTATCTTAAATTCGACAGTCTTTCAAGTGGGGCGCTAGCGTATCTAGTAGTGTTCTCGCTTTTCGTGCCGCTAGTTAGTGTTCGATCCTTCACGGAGGAAGTTTTTTTTAATAATTTTTTTCTATCTGTTTTCAAATTATTTTTTCATATTTTTTAATTTTTAAATATATACAGGAAAATTATTTATTATAAAAAAATTAGAAATAATAAATTTTTTCACATCTTGCGAAAATAATAAAGAAAAAGTTTATCCTTGAATTACAGTTAATATTTTATTTTTTAACAGGTATATAAGAATAGATAAATCTTCAATATACTAACAAATAACAATCGTATATATTCTAATCATTAACAATTTCATGTATAATTTTTTTATATTTATGTGTTTTAACGTTTATTGTACATTTATTATTATTTATTAAACGCAGGTTCCAGAGTGATAGTTCTCGTAAAAGCATTCAAAACAATTAATTTTTTCACATCTCGCGCAATTAATAAAAGATGACTTGTTACATGAACAACGATTTTTTAAAAGATTTGTCGAAAAACAAACCTGATTAACGTTTAAAAATATTTCTCTTTCATTTAGTTTTAATAATTTCAAAGCATACCATGCATATCGAATCATTTTATGAAAAATTTTTGTTGACAATTGATGATGGACTATTGATTGTATCTTGATACAATCTTCACGAGAGATAAATCTTCATTTATCTATTTTCATATACCTGTTAAAAAATAAAATGTTAATTGTAATTCAAGAATTAAATTTTCCTTTATTATTATCGCAAGATGTGAAAAAATTTATTATTTCTAATTTTTTGTAATAAATAATTTTCCTGTATATATTTAAAAATTAAAAATATGAAAAAATAATTTGAAAACAGACAGAAAAAAATTATTAAAAAAAACTTCCTCCGTGAAGGATCGAACACTAACTAGCGGCACGAAAAGCGAGAACGCTACTAGATACGCTAGCGCCCCACTTGAAAGACTGTCGAATTTAAGATAATATAAACATGTAAAAAAAAAACCAAAACTTCAAAAGCTTTTTTCTCAAAAATGGTTGAGCGTTAGGGCAAAATACTTACCACGATAACAACCTCAAAGTATACTACTAATATACCAAAGCTCGTTAAAATCCGTGTCGGACTAAGTGTAAGGTCCCCTTGTTAGTGAAGAGCGCGGTTGTGTCCTTGCACAACCCCTTCAAACTTACCCGTCGGTAGCTCGGAAGCACACCACAAAAAGAAAGAGCTCTCACTTCAATAAGGCCAATATGGCGTCACTTTCCTTTATCAGAAACGAACATTCTTTTTCGATATCCAGATCTGGTTTGCAGCGTGCGCCCCTGAGACCCAGGCCCCACGCACCCATCTCCCCTCCCATCTACCTCAAGACGCACACACATGTACCTTGCAGGCTAAAGGCGGTCCTACTTGTATCTCTAATGCCCCCGCGCGCCCTCAGGACTCAACCAAGGCAATCGTGACCAGTCTTATCTAGGGTGTAATACGGACCAATCTAATGTCACAACGCCGTCGCTACCTAACCAATTCCGCGCGCAATACAAAACGGTCATGTACCCTAATTTCACCGAACACGACCCTTGTTACGATGTTTCTTCTCTTTCGCGTAGAGTGAACCGAAAAAATCTACTCCAATATGGGAAAACGCGATGGTTTCTTGGACTCGAGATCTCTGTAGATCACCTATTTTGTACTGTATGCCGGACGCACGGAATCGAATACAGCGTACGCAATTACGTACGATTTTCCACACTTGATTCTTGCCGTCTAAAAACCAAAATCGTTTTCGTATGGCGTAGAGGTTGGTTTAAATGGCGGCGTGAAAATTTTGTTCTTGAAATTTTCGAATGAGGAGATCGGTCACGTGGTGATAAGATGGTAATAATATTGGGCATTTCTCCTGGAAAGGTAAGTTCGTGTTCTTTAATCAGCCTCCTACTCGAATCAAGCTTGTTTCGTCAATGATCGGGTTTAGCGCGGCGAATCTTGTACTTTTAACTCCCCCCGAATCAGTCAATTTTTCCCTTTCGTCGCGAAATTGTTCGTCTTGAATGAGTCTGAGCACGTGTCGTTCCGTGCTTATTATTTCCGCTGTCGAGATTTCTCCTCGATATTTGTTTGTTTTAATCCATCTTTTTGCACCGTGCTGTGATTCTTAATAATCGCGTGTAGTTAGAGAATCGCCGAAATATGCTCTCCGGTTTGATCCGTGTCATCAATACTGGAATTTTTTTAAGTTCTGGTAGTTCGTCTGTCTCTGTTTCGGTCTGAATTGGCCATTCAAATTCCGGTCGGCGAAGCCAAGAAGGGCCATAAAACCACGAATTGTTTTTTATGAATTCACGAGGAAGCTGTCCGCGAGATAGTGCGTCCGCGGGATTGCTTTCCGTTCGCACGTGTTGCCACGTTATTCTTACACAAATTTCTTGGATTTCGCGTACGCGGTTCGCCGTGTATAGTTTCAACGTGTTGGGATCCTTTTTCAACCATCCTAGCACAATCATGGAATCGGACTAAAAGATTATCCTATCAGGTCTTATTCCGCAAGATGCTCGTATTTCTCTATATAACCGGGCAAGTGTCAATGCTCCACATAGTTCTAGTCGCAGTATGGTCATGTCTTTGAGCGAAGCAACGCATTTCTTCGCGCAAAAAAATCGCACGTGTATGTTGCCGACTTGATCTCACGACCTTACGTACAAACTACCACCGTAATCTGCTTAATTCGCATCGCAAAATCCGTGAAAACACCAAAAATCCTAATAATCCAAATAAAGGTTTCTTCGGAGAAGAATTTGACGTTGATGTTTTTCGTATCTAACTTGTCGAGAACCGGCCGATAATTGAAAGCCCATTGACGCATATTGAAGCCACCTCGTTTTAATATCTCGTCGGTCTGGTCCCGTATTTTCCCGAGCGTCTCGATATCATCGGTTCTCGTAATAAGATCGTCGACGTATAAATCTCGACTTAAAATCTCGGCTCTGAACGGGTAATTGGCGCCTTCTTCTTTCGCGAATTGTTTTATGCTACGGATTGCAAGAAAAAGTGCTGATGCTACACAGAATGTAACCGTATTGAGTTCGAATGTACGAATCCGATCGTTATGAATCCAAAATACACGTTGGTATTGCCGATCATCCGGTTGTATCCATATCTGACGATACATTTTCTCTATATCCGCGGTCAATACGTATCGATATGTGCGAAATCGTAACTAATGTTCTACCAATGTGTCCTGTATTGTGGGCCCAGCTAACAATGTACTATTGAGAGAAATTCCCTTGCTGTTTCTCGCGGAAGCGTCGAATACGAACTGTACCTTAGTCGTCATACTAGTTGATTTGGTAATTGCGTGGTGAGGAAGATATAACAGCTACCCGTCGGTTCGGCTTTGACCAGCGACATGTGTCATAATGTTAAGTATTTCTGCATGATACGCTCGTACTCTTTCCGAAGTTCAGAGTTCGCGTTTAACTTCTTCCTAAGACCATGAAAGCGGCGCAAAGTTATGTGATATAGATCGCTGTAGTCGTGTCCTTCTTCGCGGAAAGGTAAACGCACTACATATCGTCCCGTTTCGTCGCGTTTTGTATTTTGGACATAGTGGGTTTCGCATTCTACCTCCCTTGTCCTTTCCGATCGCGTCACGATCGCGTGTCCTCAATTAACCAAAACTTTTCTAATTAATCCCTCAACTCTGTTATCGCGAAAAGTGCGGTCTTTTCCTTAGATTCGTTCGAGTCGATTCCACCGACGACTACCCAATCTAATTGTGTCTTTTGAAGTATTAGATCGTCGTGATCTTGCGACAAGCGAAACTGTCCGACGGACATGAGGGATAACGTTGCTCCGAAACCTATCAGAATGTCAACTGGTCGCGGTAAGTGAAACTGGGGATCTGCTAATTTTCGATCAATAGGGATTTTAATGAGTTCGCGCGGAAAGACTTCGCTCGGAACTTGGTCGGCTATTCTGGGGACGATGAGCAACGAAAGGTTCCGTTTATATCGATTATCTAGGGATTGAGTAGTTACCTCGATAATGCCCGTCGATCGAGTTTGTGTGTCATTGATGGTATTGATGGGAATTGAATATGATCTAATCGGTAAACGTAATTCCCTCGCGACGTCTTCGATTGTGAAATGTGCCGCAGCGCAAGTGTCTAATAATGCGCGGCATTGTTTATAAGTTACGTCCCTCCTTCTCACGTGACATATCGCGCTCATAAGTATTGATGCAGTATTAACTCCGCCTGCATGATCGCTGGGCGGATCGAGCTCAGCGATCATGTTGCCGGTCCTAATCCCGGGAAATGGAGGAAGGTTGTTGGATAAGGTTAGCTCCCTACCCAACGTAAAAAAAAGATTGCGGCTCATAGAACCAACACTCTGCCTCGGAATAGAAATCTCAGGGTATGGTGATGTTGAAGCAGTGGTAAGAGAACAGACAATGAAGGCATCCAGAATAGCGGGTTGTTTGAATGACCCAATATGGCGAAACAAAAGCATGGATATAGAGACCAAAGCAAGAATCTATAAGGAAACGGTGAGACCTATTATGACATATACCGCAGAAACTCGACCAGACACAGCGAAAACGAAACAGTTACTAGAGACCACCGAAATGAGAGTTCTTCGCAGAAGAAGAGAAGTGAAGATATAAGAAGAGCATGCAAAGTGGAGAACGTTAACGAGTGGATACTAAGTAAAAAAAAAGAATGGAACGAACATATTAGCAGAATGGACAACAGAAGAATCGTCAGAATTGCACGGGATAAATCAACGATTGGCCGCAGAAGATTGCCTAAACTAAAGAATGAAGAAGAAGAAGAAGTTTGGCACGTGGTCGCGATATCTTCCTTCGTCGGAGACGTGGTTTCGTTTTTCTCCGCGCGATTATTTGCGTAGGTCCGGTGTAGTGACGCATAATATGGTTTATTGCATATTTGACAACGCGATGATCGACATACTCCTAAATGCCTTCCCAAACAATTTAAACATAACTTGTGATTCGTTATGGCTGCCCATTTCTCACACGGTGTCAGTCGACTGTATTTGTTGCAGCGGAATAATGGGTGGAATCATTTCTTAATACGGATGCAAATCGGCGTCGTATTTTAGTGAGAAACGCATGCGAGGGTTTTCGTCGTTTTCGTGGTCGTAACACTGTCGGCACGATGCACTTACGTTTTTCGCAAGGCTCGTCTTTCGTAGACGCTGGAAGACTCTCTGATGCACTGTTACGGAGTTCGATCAAGTTTAATTATTCGTAGAGTTCCTTAAGGATAGGGTAATCATCCGAATTAAGTTGTCGATCCCATTCTTCCCGAATGCTAGGAGGCAAAAGTCGCTCGACGATGCGCACTTGTATGGCGTGGTGCGCGTTGAATGAGTTGATCATATTGAAATGTACTTCCGTAGTACTTATAAGTCTTTGAATCCTTTTTGCCGACTTGTTCGCGGAGTATGTCAGATCCAAAACCGCGTCGAGGATTCTCACCAAAAGTACGCAATTTCGATCATACTTTTTCAGTAATGTCTCCACGCGATCTTGTAATTCGACTCATCTGCCGGATATAATTCGATCGTCTCAAACTCGCGGCAACTAAATTATTCCCGGAGATACGTATGTTTTTCTAAATCGGACATATCGATCCGCGCGTGTATCAGGGTTAACAAACTAATCTTAAATGAGAGCTATTTTTCTAAATTTCCATCGAATTTAGGTACTTCAATTCGTTTTAATTTATCTTGTCGTTCTGCTGTACTGGTGTTATTTGTAGTTACACTGGTATCGCTCGCGATGTTAGCCGCGAGTGTTGCATTTGGTTGAGTTCTCGTTTCTATTGCATGGTACTGGCGTGATATCAGTGTGTTACTTCGCTAACTTCTTCCTCCTCACATCTTCATCATCACTCTTCAGTTATTGTGCCTGCTCGTATACTTCTAAGTGTTTCGTGATTTTTTTTGAATCGTCCTACTAATGTTATTATTGCGTCTAATTTCTCCCCTCAATTTCTTGTTCAAGAATTGTTAATTTCATTTTTAATGTCCTTCGTAACCGGTTCATACGTTCTTTGGTTCCATCGTTTACCGGTTTTTATTATCTTACTCCTCAAAAGCGGATTAATTTTAATTATGGCGAATATGAAGATTTCGATATATAAATTTTTATTATGGTGCGTCGGGTTTTCGATCACTATAAACCGTCAGAGGGAAGTAGTGTTTACCGATCGTGGGTGGGGATGCCTTGTCTATCGTCCCTGCGACGTCACGATGCTTTGTCGCCTAGTCTTATGCTTTAAAGGAAAGCGCCGTTACTAAGCGGAGTAACCGTCGAAACTGTTATCGCCCTTTGTCCGAGGACAAAGCGATTTTCGAATTCTAGTAATATACGTTATTTTAGGTAAATTTTGAAATAGAATCGAATAAGTTGATTCCGATTTTAATATAACAATTTAGTAAGAAAGATGAGAGAAAGGAATGAAAGTTATATTAGAAATTGCGAACTTCTACGGAGTTTGAAGACGCAATTTCATATAGAATATTTAATAATGTTGAAAAATGGATAGGCATAAGCGTTCGCACAAATGATGCAATCTACTTATCTCCTATCCGAATATTTTGTGGTAATTAGCTCGATGTGGTAGCGTGTATGTTCAGGAACTAGATTTTTTCAGTCCCGATTCCGAATTCGCAGCTTCACTCAAACCAGGAATCAAAAATTCACACCTCACAGGAAGCACCAAAATGTATTTGCCAAAATTCCTCTAACATGAAGTCCTCCGGCAATATAGGCCAGTAAAAAAGAGCAAAATTGGAACTTTTTTTAGCTGAAAGTTCGAAAAATTAATCTAAGGGAACTTGACGACGCTAAATCAAATGGTGCTAATTTCATTAAAATCTGATACAGAGATAGTGAGATAAAGTAATAAAAAGTAAATAATGGCTATATCTTAAAATCTAGGCATTTATTCGAAAATAGTTTTAAACAAAAGTTGTGGAGAATTAAAAAATACATAAAAAATGTTCTAATGTTTATCTACGTATCTGCTAAAATAAGCGAGAAATATTAAAAAAAATAATTGTAGAGTAGGGCGCAAAGTCCCGCCTCTACGTCGACTTTTACACGCGATAGGACTAGTGTGCTAGTGTGCGTGTGAGCGTCGTGTGTACTAATCACAAACGAAGGATCTTTGGCAATCTTCGGGCCTCTCGGTCTTGTATGCAAGTGCGAGTGAAAGAAGAAACCAATATTTCTCTCTTTCTATTTGTTCATGCAGTAGCGAGAATTTTACGTTTTGGCCATCGAGTATCGAGCGTTCTGTATATCTATAAATATCGGCGTATAAGCGCGGCGTTTTTAAATCGAATCTTGATGCTTATGGCCGCCGTTTTTTATTTATTGTCAAAAATAGTGAACCTTCAATAAAAGAAAAATAATAATTCATTTTAACGGAAACTATTATTATTTAGTCAAGAGTAAAAATAATGAATTAATTTTTGGTCTCGCAATAAAAATAATTAGAATAATTAATTGATATTAAATTTTTGCATCACAAAAATTTATTTGTATATTTTTGTAGAATATAATGAAGGCAAAATTAGTCGCGAACGGTGTAAATAGGTATAAATTATGATATTTCTAAAATTTTAAAGAAATTAAATGGTTTTATTTTTCCAAGTTTACTAGGTGATTTCTTTTTAAAATGAAAATTATGTTTAACTAAAGGATGGATCGAACATTAACGTAAATAATATGAGACGGAGTTTTTATAAAAAACAAAATCTAATTATTTATCTACATCGTTGCGTTGGAGGTAAAGCCGCTAATCGAATATCCACGCTGGTGTGCACGGACAGCGATCTAAATTTTTCGTACCAAGCATCACTGAGCGACTGATTTGGATTTTTGAAGCTGTATAAACGTGCAATTATATGTTCTGCACATTCACACAGACTCTCGATTGTACTCGCAGCGTTGTAGAACATTTTTACAGCAGTCTGCAGATGGTTATTCTTTTGCAGAATGGAGATGATGCTCTTCTTAGCTTTTCCGTACATGGCACTAATCGTGTCATATCCAGCGAATGCGTGGGCAAATAAAATATACGGCTTCAGATGTGCGTGGTCTTCAGTACAATACAAAGTATTTTTTTTACCACCTGGCGTTATCTTGTAAAAATACATAGGACTGGAATCAGATAAGCCGATCAATAAAACCAGCAGGTCGGTGTCACTACCGACAATTGCCACTTCGCGGCCCGTATTTTGTTTCAGCTTTATCGCTGTTTCGCTATAAGCGCGTCCGCATTTTCTTATGCAAGTTTCACGTTGAGACCGTGCATACGAAAATATTCCGACAGCATTTGCACCAGTTTCATTTTGTTCTTCACATTGGACAGAAATCTTTATTGGCTCAAAGATATGAGTGTGCTCTCGTTGAATTCGATATCCGTTGCCATATTTCGTTTACGTCGGCGGTATCTCTCGTACGATTTTATTCCTATAAACTCGTCGGTGTATCCATCAAAAACGACCGAAGGATTTTCTCCGAATTTGCTGATAATGTGCGAGTGGTATAATTCGCAAATTACTTTAAAGGATGCTCCATGCGGCCAGCAGATTTTGTGCAGGAGGAATCCGCCATCAATAACAAAGTTCATGTTGCGGATCGAAGTTTGGCCTTGTAAAACATACGGCTTAAATATTTTGCATAATTCGGACTTCGATGTCTTCCTCATGAGACCAAACTCGTCGAATAGAGATAACGAATACGGTGAAAGCTCGAACTCGAATGCTTTTCGTGTTTGTACCTCGTCACCATGAAACAGAATAGATATACGCTTAAAGAGTACAGCAGAGTCGACCATACACGTATCGTTGTTAACGTGAGTCTACACCTGGCCCACCGTCAGATTTCTCACTTTGCTTGTTACCATAGACAATCAAACTTTGGCAACACTCTCTCCCACCATGGATTCCATACTTCTGTTCCCTTTCTCGAATGCTAGATGACAATCTGTAGTAACCATACCGACAATCCCCGTCGACAAGGAATACAAGACAGTTCGAGGTTCAAAAGGACGGTGTTCCTCAAACCAAAATATGAGTTTTTTAATGTCATCATCATTTCGTTTCATTCGATGGTTGGCGAGATCGACGTGTTGTTCGCTTGTAAATGATACGACGCCACAATAATCTTCTAAGCACTCAATAATTGAGAAGGACGATGGCATCACAGATAAAAATCTCGCGATAACACTAGATGTAACACCTCTCCCATGTTTCAGATCTGTACCGAAGAACCTGTTTAATGTTTGCTCAATCGCTATGTCCGTCCACACTCTGCACCAAGCTTTATCAGAGAATTTATACACACAATTATTTTTTTTCACCTTCAAATTTTTAAAATCTGTATGTAGTATGTATACTTATTTTTACGAAACTAGTCAAATTGACGGACTACACATGTAATCTCAAAAATGATCTTTATATATTTGCTTTTTTCGTAAAATCTTTCAATCCCTTATAAAGATCGAGCTGCGATAATGCAAATAAGCGGTTTATATTCCCCCGATTGTTCACTTTTTTTTAAGTTAAACTTCTTTTGTCACGTTTGGGAGAATGTGATAAGAGTGAAATTTTTATGAGCGGCATAGAAAAAATCGACATCACGAAGTTTGTCTGTATTTATGATGCGCGGCAAAGCGATTTCAAATTTACGGCATGTAAATTTTGACGTCGCCGATACCTATATCTTATCTTAACAGCGCTAAAAAGTATGTCTACCTTTCATTTCTTTCTTTTTTTCTTTGTTCTCTTTTCTTGATTTCTTATTTCTTTTTTTCGTTATTGTAAAGTAAGCTTAAATTTTTTTTTCTATTTTTCAAGAGTATTTTATAATAATTTTATAGGAAATGTTATTAAAAGAAAATGCATTTTTATTATAGGAAGTTTGAATTTATTGTTTGCTAACTATATAAATTTTATTGAGAAATCAACATTATTACGCAAGTAATAAAGTTTCGAATTATAAATTAAATAATATACAATAAATAAGAAAAATTAATTTGGATGTTGTATCAATACTGTACCGGATCGAAAATATCCAGAAAAGAATTTATATTTATTTTAGCTAAAGAATTAGCTCCAGAAGATAAGAAGAATATTTGTGAAGGACCAGACGCTTCCATTCTGTCACTTTCGATGTCAGAAGTGCGAAAAAGTTGATAAGTTGGCTACTGCAAGAAAAACAGAAGCAATAATTCTTGTATGTATTGTAAAAAGATAGTGTGCCAAAAATGCACATACAAGATTCAGTATGTTTGTAAAATATGTGCGCAATAAATATGACTAATTGAAAGATATTTTATTTTTGTATTAACTTATGAATTAAATAGACGTTGCCTAGGAATATAAATATTAAAATAGGAGAATATAAGACATGATGAAAGATTAATAGAATTTCTAGAAACAAATAATCAGGATATATCTACGAACATTGTCTTATTAAATAACTCGGCGAACAAATTAATTTGGAGAATGACTATATTAGAGTTTGAAAAAACGCTACCAGACAATAGAAATTGTGCTTATTTTGAAAATCTAACTGGACCATACAATAAACCTATACATATTAAATTAAAAATTACAAATGAAAAAGATAAATCTCATCCGATGGTGGTACAAGCTTAATTAAAAATTAATAAAATAAATAAAATAAAAAATTTTAAAATATCTTAATAAAAAATTATTATATAATTATTTTATTAAAAAAAAAATAAAATTTTTTAAAATATTGTTGGTATTTTGCAGGATACTGGATTTAATTGTTGATTACTAGAGTTTGCTTATGTATAACGGTAAAAAGTTTCAATTGTCAGTCTTCTTGGAAATACCAACAAATCACACAACCCTTTTTAGAGAAATATTAGAAAATTCCATTTATTGATGTAAATTTTCGAATCAAATATGGTATGGACATATAATTTATAATAGTATTTTTATACCTTCCTACTTATTATTAAATTGTATAGATATTTTGAACAAATCTATTTATTATCTTACCATGTAAGGTTGAAATTAGATTGTACAAATTTAAAGCCTAGTTCTTAGGTAGCTCTAACGGTAGAGCAATCGCCGAAATACCGTTTAATCGAACAGAAGATCCTTTTATTTATAAATATCTTAAAACGTTGTTTTTATAAATATATTTTTTATTAGAAATTGATGGTAGGAATTTGTCGAAATGATAAAGAAAGTTTATGTATTAATAATATAGGAGAATAAAAGAAATGTTGTAAATTTATTACCTTATTATAAAAATTTGAAAGCTAATTTTTAGTTGCAATTTGTTAGGAGTTTAAAAAGAGAAAAAAAAGAATGAGATGCCTTTTTTTAATTACAACTATTAATTTTAACAATTTGTCCACTTCTGAACATTCGATAAATTAGTCGGACATAGATGTATATATATATATATATACATATATGTGGGATGCGAGCACCTCCAGACCAAACTTAGGTAGGCATTCGTGGGGAGATTGGACGGTGGGCCCTGGATAGCTCAATGGTTAAGAGCAGTCGCCCGGAAAGTGGAAGATCCGGGTTCGAGTCCCGGTCCAGTCAGTCCAACGGCCCAATTTTTTCACGAATCCTACATATATGTATGTATAATAATAATAATAAGAAGAAGAAGAAGATTTTTTTCAGTTTATCTGCCACTGTACTTGAACTTAAGATTGAGTATCTGTTCGCGGTTTGAAAAATTCATTCTGATTGTAGACGCGTTTTATTTTTGTCGTCGTCTTCTGTCGGTCATTCTTGTTGATAGAAGTAATTGCACGCCTCCAATATGTGACTTTTTGCAATGGTGGCAACATAATAGTTGACGGCATATCCTGGTCAAAGATGTGCGAAGCATTTATGTCCATTTACCTGGAAGTAATTGAGAGTTTTTGAGACTGACTCTTATATATAGGGAATTCTTCCAATATCGCATCCCAACACGAAGACAAAGCCTTTGGCGGCCTTATTCTTTTGTTTAGAAGTTTCGCCTATTCTACGCTCAAAAACACGATACGCCGTACCTCATCCGACGGTGGTTCAAGCTTGATTAGAAATTAATAAAATAGATAAAACCAAAAATAAAATACTCCTTATGATATACACAACTCCATATACTACTGTTAAGATAGATTTAGAGATCGAGCTAGCTGTGTTTATTATTTGTAGAATCTAAAAAAAGTGTCTTTCTATTGAGACAATTACTCCTTTCTTGTACCTTCCAAAAAGACGTTTTCGAGGTTGTCCGGAAAGAGAATAGAACGAACTCTTTTGGAATCTTGCACAGGGCTCACTAATTGTCGCTACGGAAAATTTAGGAAGAATTGACCCTCGTATTTTGAATATATATTAAAGAATCTACGGTGTTTATAGACTACAGTTGTTTACAAATGTACGTTTATAATGCCATTTACAAAGTAATAAAATCTGAACATCTGTGTATAAAATCACAAATGGCCTCAAGTACCATTTAATATATAAATAAATGTAACATAAAGATATTTGCATATTGGCAACAAATTGTCATAATTTATTGCAGCGAAATTTGGAATCTGGAAAATAGTTGAAGCTTTTTTAATGCTAAGAATAAAAGAGACTTCATATTATTTTTAATATAAAGCTGTAATCATAAGATAAGTGGTATAAGCTTATTATTATACAATAATTATATTGTCTAACAAATTTAAACGAATCTCTACTACGACATTGAATGATACTTCTTTCACATTTGTTTTTTTCTCAAATTCTTTTATCTTATAATTTTTTTCATGAGACTTATAGGTCGTGTTTTTTGATATCACGTATATAATAAGGAGCAAACATATGAAATTATTGCATAGTATTCTACCCTATCGACGAGCGAGCAGTGGTAAATTCTATTTGATGCCAGACAATACGAGTTTATTTTCTGTATTTTTCTTGTAATCATTATGGCAATCACAGATAGAAAGTGTTTATTTTTTATTGCATTTGGCTGTAAGTAATATCATTACATATATTATTTTATATTTCGAAAGATTTATAGAAACTCTAATTTATATATACTGATGTTCTATTTAAAATGATAAGAGTAGATGTATTTAATGATGTAGTTTTTTAAAGCAAGTTTGAATTAGCTTTTACAGAATATTAGAAAAATGTATATTTAATATGTAGAGCAGGAGTTTGATCGAAAACGGCCGGCCAAATACAAAATTTTTATTCAATTTTTTTCATGAAAATCAATTTACAATCGACAAATGTAATTTAAAAATATGTGTACATTGTGTCTTATTCCTCGCGCAAATATTAAAAACAATAATTTTACTTTTATACATATTCTAGGATGTGGATATATGCCAACTCAATACGCTACACCGTTAATTGTAAATGGAAGCAATGCTGAGTTTGGTCCCTTGGCATGCTACTTTGTATGAGACGAAACAAATAATGGACCAAAAGAATTTATTTGCGGAGCAACAATTATAACAAGAATTTTCTTGTCACCGCTGCTCATTGTGTTTTCGATGAAAATAATAGAAGAGTAAATGACCCTAGCAAATATTACGTAGCAACTGGAAATAAAGATCGTGATATATGAACAGCATGATCTACGTTTCGTCAAAAAAGCTAGGGTATGAGAAAGAAATAGTCTATCTAATGCTTAATAAGATATGAATCTTCAAATTAAATTATGTAACTTACTTATGTTAAGTGTATGATATATTATTTTTCAGGTAAAATATTTATGTTCATGTAATTATTGGGCTTATTAGGGAATTATGCTTTTGACATAGCTCTCTTAGAAATAGATGTACCATTTGTATTAACAAATAAGTTAATACCAGCATGTATAGATGATACTTCTATTAAGTCTGGAATTGGAGTAGTTGCAGGATTTGGTTTTACTGCCTCTGGGTCATCCAGCCTTTCTCTCCAATTAACAAAATTACCCTACGTGTCTGATAAACAATGCAAAGATATTAATAATTCTGCTACATTTGAGCAATATATAACGAGTGACAAGTTTTGTGCGGGCTATACAAATGGTTGGTAGTAGATAAAAATCAGTATGTAGAATGTAACATGTTCAAAAGATATGAAACGATTAATACATTTATTCTAGGAACATCTGTCTGCGATGGCGATAGTGGAGGGGGTCTTGTATTTTAAATTTAATAATTTTTGCATCGCAATAGACGTATACAAAAAAAATTTACTCCTATAATTAAAATTAATAGTATTTTTGTTTAGTAAAAAAATTATAATTTTTGAAGAGCAAATAAACTAATAATAAAATTTATGTACGCACATACGACGCATTTTGTTATAAGAAATCAGAAACAGATTTATATATGTACGATTATAAAAAGTCCTGAACTCGGAGATATATATGATCCAGAAATAACTACAAAATCTACCCCATTTATATCAACTACACCAAGAACTAGAACAACAACCAGCCGATATATATATGATCCAGAAATAACTACAAAATTTACCCCATTTATCAACTACACCAAGAACTAGAACAACAACCAGCCGATATATATGATCCAGAAATAACTACAAAATTTACCCCATTTAATCAACTACTCGAAGAACTAGAACAACATCTATTCCATTGATCACAAGACCCATTGTTTGTACGGCGCCTCCTCAGCCTACGAATGGTAATCGTCAATTACACGAGTCACAATGCCAGTCACAAAAAGACTGTGATGTGCAGGAGGGTGTAGAAGTACCCGCTGGGTCCCATCTGATTTATAGTTGTTATCATGGATACAAAATAAGTGGCTCCCGTGACGTATTATGTAGTTCAAAAGGAAAATGGATAAATATTCCAGTCTGTATTGGTAAGAATTTTATTTTGAATATTCTTATTGCAAGAGTTATTTTAATATTGCCATGTGTATATTATGTTTTCTGTATTATTTTAAATTACTTTCGAAGCAACTGTATCTATTATTTTAGAAATACATTGTGAATCATTGGTTTCTGTATCGACATCAGCTAATTGTACATATAACGGCCATTGGACTTCTTGCGAGTCTGTTGCTAAACCTGGAACAGTAGCTAAAATAAGTTGCAAAAATGGTTATAAGCAAAATTCGACTATCCTATCATTACAAGGAGAGCATCAATGTAACGATAAAGGTCAATGGTCACCAAATCCAATAAAATGCATTCCAGGTCTGCAAGCTTTTGATGTTAAATTCGGGAAGAAGATATGACATTATAATTTTCTGATAAAAATAACAATCTTTCTTTTCATTAAAAATTAGTTTTTTTAATATCATATCTTTCTATCGATAAGTATTGCTTTAATTAAAAAATAGAAAAGTAATGTTTAATAAGTTCAAATTAAATAAATACATACTTAAAATTTTGAACTGTATCTTAAAACTTTTTTCTTACTTGATGTCGGGACTAGTCATTTTTCTTTATTAAATACTTTATTATATAAAAATTATTATTTTTATTTTTGAATATTTCTATTACTTTAATATATTTTTGTACATTTGTCTTTATTCTTGCGCAAATATTAAAAACAATAATTTTACTTTTAATACATATTCTAGGATGTGGATATATGCCAACTCAATACGCTACACCGTTAATTGTAAATGGAATCAATGCTGAGTTTGTCCCTTGGCATGAAACTGGACCAAATTTGCGGAGCAACAATTATAACAGAGAATTTTCTTGTCACCGCTGCTCATTGTGTTTTCGATGAAAATAATAGAAGAGTAAATGACCCTAGCAAATATTACGTAGCAACTGGAAATAAAGATCGTGATTATGATTATGAACAGCATGATCTACGTTTCGTCAAAAAAGCTAGGGTATGAGAAAGAAATAGTCTATCTAATGCTTAATAAGATATGAATCTTCAAATTAAATTATGTAACTTACTTATTGTTAAGTGTATGATATATTATTTTTCAGGTAAAAAATATTTATGTTCATTGTAATTATTTGGGCTTATTAGGGAATTATGCTTTTGACATAGCTCTCTTAGAAATAGATGTACCATTTGTATTAACAAATAAGTTAATACCAGCATGTATAGATGATACTTCTATTAAGTCTGGAATTGGAGTAGTTGCAGGATTTGGTTTTACTGCCTCTGGGTCATCCAGCCTTTCTCTCCAATTAACAAAATTACCCTACGTGTCTGATAAACAATGCAAAGATATTAATAATTCTGCTACATTTGAGCAATATATAACGAGTGACAAGTTTTGTGCGGGCTATACAAATGGTTGGTAGTAGATAAAAATCAGTATGTAGAATGTAACATGTTCAAAAGAGATATGAAACGATTAATACATTTATTCTAGGAACATCTGTCTGCGATGGCGATAGTGGAGGGGGTCTTGTATTTCAAGCTGAAGATTTATGGTTTTTAAGAGGTATTGTCAGTATTGGAACTCGTTTAAGGTTAGAGGCAGGTAATGTATATTGTGATACTCGTTCCTATTCTCTTTATACACGCATTTCTCACTACTCATCCTGGATACGAAACACTATTTATAAAATAGAGCCAACTGAATTGTGCATAAAATAGCAAGCACTAAAAAAGTTTCAGTTATTGTTGAGAATTAAGAGGTTATTATCTTTTAACCTAAACATCGTAATAGGGTTTTGCAAAAATCTAGGCATTTGATTCTGAACGAATTTGAATCAGTCTAATACTGACTATAAAATAAATAAAAAAGTATTTATTATATAAAATAGTAGTCGTTTTTTAAGTGACATACAGTTAATATTATACAGATTTTATTTTTATGCTCACGACAAATATCAGTCAAATTTAAAATATTTATGTGTGAAACTTAAGAAGTAGATTACGGAGTGCGGTTAGTATTAGGAGTCTGGGTATCTATATTTTCGGAAATAACTAGAAACGATTTTCTTATAAGGAAAGCTAAGGAAATGTGTTATTTTTTCTTTTGTCGCGTTGTGGTATGGTATGAGTATGATTGCAAGAGGATGTATTAATAAGTGTGCATGCGTGTTTATGGAGTACGGGACCGTAGACAGGTCGGTTAAGGATTCTTTGTTCCTCGTGAGGTTGCGAAGTGTGGATGAGAAAGAAAGGAAATGTTCAATAGAAAGACTCTGCAAAGAAATGACGAAAGGCCATATTGCACGTATGTATAGAAAACGAAAAGACAAGAGAGGCGCATTTATAATTGCACTTTTTTAATAGATTATTGAGAGTGTGTGTACGACGAAAGAAGAAGTACGACGAAAGATTCCTTTAAAAAGGACGGCAAATAACAAGGAGTTAAATTATGAAGTACGACGTTGTAAAACATAATTTTATTAGGAATTAAGATCTTAAAACTATCATAAAGCAAAATGATTATAAATAGTAATTTGGAGAATTATAGACCGTTACGATTTTATCCTATAAGATTATATTTGTAAATAAACAATATTAAAATAATTAATTATAAACCTTATACATATACATGTTCAAATTGAATGTTACATTTGAAAGCAAAAGTTTTCAAATATACAATTATATATTCTAAATTTCATAACAGAATAGTGTTGAATTTATTTAAAAAATGTTCTTAAAGTTTATGCCTAAGAAATAGATATTTCAAATTTTGGAAAAAGAATATATTATATTTATCTTTGAAATTTGTTGAATATTATTATTTTATGTATATTTTATTCCAAATAATGCCTTCTAGTTTATAAGAGATTTAATTATCTATTTAGTTAACAGTAAACGAGCTGAAAATTATATATACTTATTCCTATTGTGTGTGATCAAATGACCGCTTAAGTAAAACATATATTTTCATATAGAATGAGATTTTAGCCAATTACAGCTAAAACTCACACATCTACATTCAACAAGTTCAACAAGCGACGCATCGTCGGAGAATCTACAGATTACGACGCACAACACGCAGCACGCGCAACAACTACATCCCGTATATATCGGCGTTATTTGCGATATAGAATAAAATAAAATAACATAGTACCGAGCAAGGAACCGGTACTTTGACTTTAATAAGGCTAATGCCTTAGCTGAAGCCTTCTGAAAGATACATCTTAATTTCTTTACAATATCTACACTTATAAATTGAGAATAATATTGAGAAATTTGACCCATATAAATCATTTTCCCTTTTCGTTCTTACTTCAGACAGAAATATTGCATTGCACTTCAAAAATTTTCCTAGAAAACTTTTCGTCGCGATGAATATCATTCAGTTTTTACTTATTTTGAGTTATTTTCCTTCCCACTGAAAAATAGCATTTGTCTTACTAATCTCTATATTGGAGAAAACAAAACTGATCCTTTGAACTATCGGCTAATAAGCCATCTCTGTATTATGAACTAGATACTTCAATAAGTCGTACTACAGATAATGCACAAGCACATAAATGAAAATAAAGTTTTAATCGATGATAGATTCGCAATTAGAATTAACTAGTATACTATATTACAGCTCGTCTGAATCATGAAATCCAAAAACACATTTTGCAATTTTTGCCGGTAGTTCTGCCATTTTTACATTCTCCTGATCGTTTACATATCTTAATATTTATCTCAAAAACTATATTATTGCTCTACTGGTAATAAGATTCTTTGATGAATGAAAATTAAAAATAAATCCGTCAAAAACCGAAATAATTATTTTTCATCGACAAAGGTAAAATATATTTCAATATCCAATGTGTTTTCAAGTGCGAAATATTAATATTTCCTGTAAAAACAAGGGAATTCTTGGAAGTTATTTTTGGCTATGCTGCATAATTAAGAATGATAATTAAAGATAGAATAATTAAAGCATGCGATCCGTTTATAAATCTTCATCCTTTGCTTTGTAAAAATAGTTCGATTCCAAGCAAACTTTAAAAGTTTCTATACTTAACTTGTTTTCGTCCGATCGTAATTTATGGAACCAAAGTTTTGTAACGATTTCGTTTATAATGCTGCTGTGTTAATTGCTTCTCCCAGTTCATTAAATGGCAATTGAGTTTGGAAGAGCATACACCTTGCCATATCAACCAGAGTACGATTCGCTTTTTCTGCAACTCAATTTTGTTGCGGGGTATACTCATCGGACAACTGTCTAGTTATTCCTTTATTCTTAAGGAAATTTGTAAATTCTTTAGATAAGTATTCACTAGCCGTATCAGTACGAATTTTCTTTATTTGATGACCTGTCAACTTTTCTACCTTTGCTTTATATTATTTAAACGCTTTAAATATTCCTGACTTCATTTTAAATATGGCAATTTCAAAATGTCTTGTTATGTCGTCTATCAAGGTAGCAAAATATTCTGCTCCCATTAATGATGGCACACATTGGTCCACATATTTCACTGTGTGCCAATCATAAAATCTCTTTTTCTCTCGTAGTCGAAGTAGTACATGGTAACTGGTGCATCTTACTTTTGTAGCATGTTTCACAAGTTACGTTTGGGCTATTCAATTTCCGTTTAACGATTTTAGCATGTCTTGCATTTTCTTTAACCGTTTGAGTCCCAGAGGCATTTAAAAGAAAACGGTCGAGAAATCCTAAACAGCGCGATAGCGATTGATTAACATACTGTTTTAAATGTACTAGCATTTTTCGACACAAAATCTGAAGAGCGCGATCGCGCTGATTGGGACTCAAACGGTTAAATTGTTAAAGTTTAAATGTCCCAATCTATAGTGCCACCTCATTAAATTGCTATCATGTATTCTTGTCACATGCGCAAAATGCTTTGTATTTGTTCGTAAATTCATAATGGACACGTTACTAAGTACTATAATCTTTGCTGCATCTAGCACCAGCTTAAAAGATTTGTTATCTACTCATATCACTACAATCCTGATTATTAATATCAGGAACCCCATTTCCCTACTTAAAAGCTTATCCACTACTAACTGAAATAAATATATGGATATCTGCTCAAATATCAAATAAATGATTCAGTTTACACCAAAAAAGATTTTGACTCGTGAGCACTAGATGTACTTGATATCAAAGCACTGTATTATCAACGTTTGCTTGGCCGAGATCTTATGCTGAATTAATAAGCGTAACTTCGCTGCGATTTTACAGTCCTTAGGTGAAGTGCAAAGTGAAAGTTAGGAAGATTAAGTTCTTATAGCCGGACAGTAAAAAATACACGTAATCGTCAAACCGACGGTACTTAAGGTGAAGATCATTTCATTATCATACGACGTGGATCTGTCGTAGTTTGTTTCATATACAATAGTTTGAGATTTCTTTCTACTTCTTCCCAATTGCTTTAAACATACCTCACTGAAGAACATTTTGAAGATTGAACGAAACTTATAAACGATATTGGGTATTAATTTCTTAAATTTCCATTGTTTGTTTCACTCACACGGGCTTAAAAATACATTACTTAAACTCCTCCTTCAACCTCCCCCCCCCACACACATTCCAAGCCCTAATCTGAGATTACTGAAGCAAATATAATAGTATGAAATAAACATTTAAGGCATTCTATAGATTTGCTGGGCAATTTATAAAATGTTTAGCACGATTTAGTATTTCCCTGGCAATATATATAAAGACCGTAATGACATATTGAGCATAACATATATACACGTATTTAGCAACGTGTATTTGTAGGACTTCGTAGCTCAAGTGGTAGAGCGTTCGATCGGAAAGCGAGAGGTTCCGGGTTCAAATCTCGGCCTAGGAACGATGATTCTAAAATTTTAATTCAATTTACACTGCCGAAATTTGAATATCCTCTTTTTATTCCCCTTCCCCTCCGAACTTGGTATGGTATATATAGGTCTGAAATAGAATGAGGATTATTTAATATTGTTGGTAATTTGCAGGGTACTGGATTTAATTGTTGATTATACTTGAGTTAGTTTATGTATTGCATTTAAAATGTTAACTCAATTGTCAGTCTTCTGCGAAATACCAACAAATCACCATCTTTTTCAGAGAAATATTAGAAAATTCCATTTTTTGATGAAATTTTCGAATTAAATGTAATATTGACATATAATATAATAGTAATGTAGGAGACGGTAAGCGTCGCCGTCTTATCTTTTGGGTCTGCCGACAAAGACGCTGGTTTGTTAGCATAAGGCGATAGGTATCGGTTAGATTTTAAGTAACCTGATACAACGGACGAAATAAAGGACGGTATGAATGCGACGAATGAATGCACGAGCGACAAAGAGTAGTGAGTGTTGAGCGTTGTAAGAGAGAGGATCTGCGTTTTGTAATAACCATTAGAAATTGTAATAAAACTGTTTTTCCCATTATAAATCCTACAGTAATTTTATACCTTCCTAATTATTAAATTAAATAAATCTATTGAACATATCTATATATTATCTTACCATGTAAGGTTGTAATTATATTGTAAAAATTTCAAGCCTAGTTCCTAGGTAGCTCAAACGGTAGAGCGATCGCCCGAATTACCGTTTAATCGAACAGAAGATCCTTTTATTTAAAAATATCTTAAAACTTCGTTTTTATAAATATATTTTTTATTAGAAATTGATGGTAGTGATATATCAGTATGAAAAAAATTTTTTAAATTTATTACGTAATTATAAAAATTTGAAAGTTAACTTTTAATAGCAGTTTTTTTAAGAAATTAAAAAGAGAAAAGAAAGTGGGCAAGCCCTTTTTTTTTTTACAACCATTAATTTTTACAATTTGTCCACCTCTGATTCCACCTCTGATTGCACTTTAGTTATTTATAAATTCTTTTTTACAGTAATTTATATTAAGCTATAAACTATGATATCTTGCAACTTTTTTACCAGTATCAGTATACATTTAAATTCCTGTTTCAGCTTTCGTGATTTCTAAAACTAATGCGGAGAAGTGTAATGCCTATTACAATCATCATAAAAATGTATCTAAAAGAAAGTATCCATCACAAACAAACGCGGAGCGTTGTAAGGCGTATAGACTGTGAAAAAAAAATGTTTTGTTACGTATAAAAGAAGTATAATTTCTTATGTGCGTACATAAGTACACATATACTTCGTTCAATCATTAGTAAATACAGACATGTTTATCTACCGCTCCCGAGAATACAAGTATTTCAATAATAAATACGTTGAGATACAGTATAACGTACGTTAGGTTTACATCTCAGATACAAGGGTTAAGTGACTAGTGTCTTAGTGAGGTATTACAATTGTGCACCCTCGTGGGTAACCAGGTGTTCAATCCTATGGCAGAAAAGCTTTGACCATGGACATTAACAACATCCTACCTCTTTAAATAGTTAATAACGGCAGCAGTTACATTATTCGAACAAGAGCTAATACCGAAATAGGTCAACCATCGATAGAAACAAAACAATCCTATAACCTTGCTCGTACGGAAAAGAGAATAATCAAAATAGATAATAGAAACTCGTGTATGGCAAGTTAGATGGATAGAGATTCGGAAGATTCGCAAAATTGGATTCCTGCTAAATCAATCAAATTACAGGGTTCAAAAAAGCTCAAGATGGGTGAACCAAAAAACAACAATAATAACTCTTCAATACCATTACCAACAAAATGGCTTCAAGACATACCCCTTAGTCACTTTTATGATTTACTTGACGATTCAGCAGAACCACAAATCACTACAGGAAAAGTAGAACAACAAAAAGCAGTAAAACCACCACCAATATACATCGACGCGAAAATCATCGACCATCTGCTCGAGTTATTGGATGAAACAGCTGAACAAAATAACCATATAATAAAACAACTTAAAGATAACCAAGTTAAAGTAAACAAATTTTGTTCCATCACTAATAAAGTACTGAATAATAAAAATTACAATTAGCATAAAATCACTAATATTGTACTCCCAACAAATGACAATAATTTATTGCGGTAAGATCTTCTTATAATAATAATTTAAGTTTATTTAATCCTTCAATTTAAAGAGAAACCATGTTATATTTTATATAAAGTGAGATAAATGATATATTAATTATTATACAATAATTATAGCGACGATTAATTTTAAACATATCTTTGCTGTAACATTAAATTATACTTCTTTCACACTTTCTTTTTATGCCATGATTTTATATCATAAATGTAATCATGAGATCAACAGATCACATGTACTGGTATCACGCATATAATGAAGAGCAAACATAAAGTTGTTGCAGAGTGTACTACGGAGTTACCACGAGTGTACAACGTAATCAGTGGGAAATTCTACTTTGTGGCAGACAACACAATACGGAAATAACTTGGAATATTATTTTCACGAATAAGTTTATTTTCTATATTTTTCTTTTAATCATTATGGGAATCGCAGATAGAAAGTTTTTATTTTTTATTGGATTTGGCTGTAAATAATACTATTACATTATATTATATTATATTTAAAAAGATTTATAGAAACTCTAAATTTATATACACTTGATGTTCTATTTAAAATGATAAGAGTAGATGTCTTTAATGATGATAGTTTTTTAAAGCAATAGTTTGAATTAGCTTTTTCATAATATTAGAAAAATGTGTATGTAATATGTAGAGTAGGAGTTTGATAGAAAAAGCTTCGGCCAGAATACAAAATTTTTATTCAATTTTTTTCATGAAAATCAATTTACAATCGACAAATGTATATTTTAAAAAATATAAATATGAATATAAAGAGTCTATAATTTATATTTTTTCACGATGTTCAATAGATTATGACGTTAAAAAACATTTAATTGCAAATAAGTACATGAATTTCCTACTTTTTTCCTGTCTATTAATTAAATTATTTTATTTTATGTATTTTCGATGATTTAAGTATTAAACTTTAAAAGTAAGAGATGTTTTACGTATAAATATATTGTGTGTCCCAGTGTTTTTCCGTCTTAAGTTATTAATGAATATTGCTAGCAAAAAAGAGACAAGAAGTTCATGTAAACATATACTCTTAAATGGCTTATTAAAAAGTTGTAATCAAAAATACAAAATGATTAGGAACTGATATTTCGATACAGAAGTTAGGACATATATATAGATATTCTATAGATTTATTATTTAGAGAAATTAAAGAATATGAATATGATATTAGTAAAATAATATATTTTATTTATCCGGGCTTCGGATTATGAAGTTCCAGTATCGCAACATGTAAATCGGATGGAAATTATAATATTATTCCACTTTGTAGAGGTAACAATTATAATTTAAACTTTATTTTAAGAAACAATTTTTTTTCCTAATAATTTATTTATTTAATAAAATGTTCTTGAAATAGTAAAATTTTATTTTAATACATAGTAAAAATATTTTCGTAAATCATATATAAGCAACATTTTTAACGTTAGCTCTATTTGCATATAATCTGCACTATCAATTGATATATCTACTTAATTTTAATTCATCTACTTAATTTTAATTTATTACTAATCGCTAAAGTTAAATTTAGCCAGCTTTTTTCGTCGCTTTAAATTTTTTAAAAATTAATTAATTTTTCGATGGAAACAATTTATAGTTAATCCCATTAATCGTGTAATTCTTAAGGTAGATAATTGTAAATTGCTTTTTGGAAATATTATATTACACTAACAATAAGTATTATATACTAGAATATCGTTGAAAAGTAATAGCAGTTAAGTATAAAATTACTAACATTTTTTCGAATTAAGCATAATTATTTCTACTTTAATCAATTTTTTAGCATGTGGTATATTTCCAAATCCAGAACTAATCTTTGTAAACGGCAAATTGGATATCGAGTACTTTTATTCAGGGCGTGTTTTTTTATATAAACAAAAAACTTCAGATAAATCCAAAGATCTTTTTGTAATAATTATAAAAAATAATTATAAAGAAAAATTTATTTCTTACCGCAGCGCATTTCGTCTACGACGAAGTGAACCGAAGGACAGATAACTCAAATAAATATTTTGTAGCTGCTGTAAACATTTATTCTGAATGTGATTATGCTCTCTATTACCAGCAAAAAGTTCAAAAGTCTAGAGTATTGAATATTTAAAAGTATACGCTATAATATTAAATTAAATAATAATTGTTTAAAATAGTGTATGCATTACGAATAGAATTATTATAATAAAGTTAATAATATATATATTATTTTTTACGAGAAGAATATATACATTCACAAAACATATTTAGGAATCGAAGGAAATTTTGCTGCGGATATTGCCATTTTGGAAAAGGCATAGCCATTTTTATTTTCAGATTTTTTATATCCAGTGTGTTTGGGTGATTCTTTTTTTTATTTAAACGCTGGGAATGTCCAAAACATTCATAAATTTTGCAATGAGTATAATGAGTGTCATGAAGTCTATACTGAACTTCCATTAGAGCAATACCCACATTTCAATTATTCCCTTGAATTTGAAAGGTACTATACAATGGATAAATTTTATGCATTCATTTATAAAGGTTAGTAACTAATGAAAATTGATATACAAAATGAAACATATGTAATTGATAAGAAACATTTAATATCTGTATTTAAGATACACGTAGCTGCGGAGGTTTTGACGGTGATGGACTGATAACTACAGAATATCATTATTGAAATCTAATAGGAATCTATTTGACCCATTTAGATGACACACGCACGGGTAGTACTCGCTCTGCTTTATCTTTTTACACGCTTATATCCAGCTATATAGGTTGGATCCGAGTAACAATTTTACATATAGAAACATCTAATCTACTTTCCCCATCTACATCTACCCCATTTATATCACATTCACAAAGTACTACAACCACATCTTTTCCATGGATCACAAAACCCATTGTTTGTACGGCGCCTTCTCAGCCTACGAATGGTAATCGTCAATTACACGAGTCACAATGAGCATTAAAAAGAACTTCAACATAGAACTTCAACAATTTAAAGAAATAAATAAGTGAATTTAATTGCTAGCTACCTGTAAATTCGAAATCTATAATTGCTAACTTATTAAATTAATTATTTAGTTAGTTATTGATAATTGAAAATTTAAAAACTTTTTTTTTATTTCTAAGTAAAGTAACGTAGTTTGCAACAGAAAAAAACAATAAAACAGAAAAAATTAATAGGTACGCTAAATTACTAAAAAAATGCTTATTTAAAATCCATAATTGCTAACTTTAATAATTCAATATTTAATTAGTTATTAATAATTACAAATGTGGAAACGTCATGAGTGGGAGATATGTTATACGCATGCGCCACTACAAATTCAAGGCGCTAACGCATTTTGAAAAAATCTCCTACTTATGACGTTTCCACATATGTAAATATTATTAACTAATTAAATAATTAATTATAAAAATTAACAATTATAGATTTCGAATTAGCAAATAGCCTGCAATTAAATATACGTATCCATTTCTTTGAATTGTTGAGGTTCTATGTGAACTTTTTAATGTTTAATCTAGTGGCAGGTCGGCTAAGCACTATATCGGTAATAGTAGTGCTCTACCCTAATTTTATTTACCGTAGGTAATGGTAGTTTTCTACTTTTAGAATACTGACAGTTAGTAATTATTTTTTTCTACATTTACAACACTGAGCGTCTTTATAAGTAGATTTTTAATTTATTTTACTCTACGTCGGTAATACTTTATATAAAAGTTTCCGACGGTTAATATTATTAATATAGAAACTGCCCTTAACAGAGTTCGATATTTGAAAATAGGTAACTACTATCATCGACGGTCGATATTTAAAAGCAGAATCTTACAGTTACCAAAGGTAGATAAGATAAATGTAGAGGTCTACTTTTACTGACATGGCAGTAGTTAGGCTGCCTGCCACTAATACGGGCCAATATAGTTACTTACCTGAGTAGCTTACTTGCTCACAGTTTTAATTAAATAATCATCTTCATAGTCATTCATATTTCAATGAAATGTTTATGTTTAAGTATATGTACAATATATTTTGAAGAAAAATTATAATCTAATTATAGAGGAATCTTTGAGTAAAACATATGAACCTTCTTTTTATACGACTGATAATTTAAAAAGTGTGTTTGTCAGCTCCGACGCACGACTGGAGTTTACTCCTTAAGAACAATTGTCTTCTAACATGTACAGAAAAAAAGACTTATTAGAGTAACAAAAGGACCGATTTCGTATTGGAGCTAGAAAAACCTATCTTTCTATAAATTTTCTTAACTTAAACATTTTTTTGAGATTGAAGTAAATCTTTTTTTCTGAGCTGTAGGTAAAAAGGCTATATAAACGCATCCATTAAAGTCCTTAAAGAATGTATATATTTTTATTCTATTTACATTTTTTATGGCTATTCGGCAAAATATTTTACATCAATCATTTTACATAAATATATTTTTCATATGGTATATAAATACATTGTTAGGAGAGAAGGTTTATTTATTTATGTTATTATTATTATTTTAACTATTATTATTATTTTGAATATTAATTAGGTCATTAGTGTTGTCATTATTAATCACTGTGACAAGAGGTTTATGGTAACTAAAATACGACACATGAACGTGTGTGTATGTGTGTGTGTGTGTGTGTGTGTGTGTGTGTGTGTGTGTGTGTGTGTGTGTGTATGTGTGTCGGTAGATACGTGGATTACGAATCGTGAAAACACCGCATCAATGGTTGTACCATACCTCGTCGTCCCAAGTGTTCTACCAGAAACAAAATCCAAAGAAAAAAAAATTAAGTTCGGATTTTAAAAATTGTAGTAATCTTAATCCGACATCTTTTTCAAAATCAATATTAAAACAACAAACGCAACAAATTACCACAATGCTACAACTATTAACAAAAACGCTACTTAATAACAAATAATGGATACACAAATAAAAATAGCGGTTTGGAACAGCAACGGATTACAACAACGAGCTCAAGAAACCAAAGCATTCATGAACATGCATGACATAGACATTCTATTCGTATTTGAAACTGATCTCACAGATAGAAACTATATAAATATTCCATACTACACCATGTATGACACAAAACATCCTTCAGGTAAAGCGCATGGTGGAACTGCCATAATTATTAAGAACGAGATAAAACATCATCTACACAATAAAACAGACCACGATTACCTTTAAGCCACCACAATTACCTTAAAAACTCAGGGTAATTCAATTAAAATTTTGGCTATCTATGCACCGCCAAAGTTTAAAATTACAATTGACCAATGGAACAACTTTTTCAAGGAACTAGGTAATAAATTCATAGCAGTTGGCGACTTTAATGCCAAGCATTCAAATTAGGGATCAAAAACAACTTCACCACGAGGTAAAATTTTAGACTCATACATAACAAACGCAAACCTAGACATCCTCACGACAGGTGAACCAACATACTGGCTCTCAGCTTTTAACACTATTCCTACCGACACTTCACGTATACCTATTCCTACCGCGGCTGGTCAAATGACCGGTCTTTCACAACTTATATTTTTCAATATTGAATGCAGACCAATGGCCAGCTTACCAGTATAAAAATATATTTTCTTTTATTCAAGAGTACATAATCTACATTTTATTCGTTTTCGTCGCATTTTTTACAAATGGGCTTCTCAACTGTACATTTTCCGCATACGTACTTTTTACATTTTAGACAGATTTTGTTCGTCTTATTATCTTTACAATACCTTATCTGACATGTTTTCCGTTCATGAGAACCTGTACTTGTACTTGCGATGGGTATTGGTTGATTTTTTTTGCCGAGCTCTTGTTGGTATTCGATGGCAAGTTCTTCTGCCAATTGAAATAGAAATTCCTGTCTTTTAATTTCTCCTCCCGTAGTTTCTTTATATAACACCCATGCATTTATCCCGGCTAAATCCAAGATATTAAAAAATACTTGCAAAGGCCATCTCCGAGATTTAGATTTTACCGAATAATTTCTGGCCATTTGGTCGGTCACATCTACGCCAAACTTGGTGCTATTATATAATTGAATTGTCTCCGGTGTTCGGGTGTCATTTTTTTCAATTTGTACGGAGTTGTGCATTGAACTGAGAATTAGAACTTTCTTTCTTGGTTTGGCTTTGTAAACTGTCAACATACAATTATTTGAGCGATAGAGTTTGGTTGAAAAAAGTGCCATGTCGTCATTTTTCAGTTTTGCCAGTCTTGGTAGCTCTTTTCTATTTGCTCTAATTGTCCCAACAATCGTAGTTTTTTTTGCTAAAAGTTTTGTTGCTAAAGGTAGGCTTGTAAAAAACATCCTTCATACGGTTTTGCTAATTTCATAGTGACAAACTCTCCAAGAGGAACTGAGGGTTCTCTACTTTCATCTTTTCCCAAATATGGAAAGCCGTTTATTATATATTTGCTACGCACATCGGATGCTAACCAGAATTTTATACCAAATTTGTCCGGTTTATTGGGCATGTATTGAGTAAATCTACACCTTGCTTTCGTTGGAAACAATTGTTCGTCAATAGTAATATATGGTCCTGGTTTATAACAATTCTGACTGTTGTCAATAAACTTTTACCAAACTTCGGAAATCATAGCAAATTTATCGGTTTGTAACCGTTGGTTTCGTTGATTTCTGTCGTCAAATCGAATAAATCTCATAATCTCCGTAAAGTCATGTCTACTCATAGTATTTGAGAAAAAAGGCGGGCCCCACTTTTTATTCCATAGAAGTGCTATATCTATATTCTTAGCCTCATATGCGCCGCGTGCATACAGAATTGCAAAAAATGCATATAACTTTGCAGTAGATAGTTCCCATTTATATCCCAACACTCTAAATGCCTCTGCCTCTGTGCACTTTCTTATAAGTTCGATTATATTCTTATCAATTATCACAGAAAATGCCGTCCTAACTTCGCCTTTCATAATATTACGTTTACTGTACCCAGTCGGGCCTGATGTTTCCCTAAAAATATTATGACCAGGTGCTCTTCCAGGATTAGACCCTATTTTTACTTCGTGCCAAACAGTTCCGTCCATCGCAATTTCGCTTACTTCTTCCTCATTCTCACTATCTAACTTTAGTCTTGTTCACTATTTTGAAAATGGCACTTATAACACGTAATACGATATAAAATATTACAAAATAATAATAAAAGACTGCCAAGTATGCTCTTTGTGACTTTCACGTTCGATGCACTCTGTTCGTGTCGCAAGACTATACTGATTTGAATTCGTGAGAAGACGTCTATACACTTCCTTCAGTTACAAGTTTATTTATTTTACGTCATAGTAGATGAGATGGCGTAGAACATTCGAGGATCTTGACCGTATCGGATATCAATCAAGCAAATAAACACCGCTAGCCCGATAGTCGAGTGAGAACTGTAAACACTTGGAAGTGCCGTAAACCATTTTCTGGAAGGCACTTATCGGATAAAATGTGTCATAACTACATTACCTTTCGTTTGTAACGACTTTATAGTTTTGGCATTGAGTCTTAGAGAGAAACTCTTACATAAATGTATAAATCGTCCTACCGGTCAAATGACCGGTCGTGGTAGGTAAGACAGACTACAAATTTTTCTCGGAAAATAAACAATAGAAAAATAAGTGAATATTGAAAAATATATCATACATATATATGAGGAAAAGTGGTAAAGTTTAAAGGCGATTCACATACGTTGAATGTAGGAAATTCCAAATGAAAATTTAAAAACGGTCATTTGACCGGTCCTGGTAGGAATAGTGTTAATAGTACTGCATTCAGTGAAACATCCACAAGTTTAAGAAAAGATATTTTATTGCGGTTGTTTAATCTAAAATGCACAAACAAAGTAACGTATAAGAAGTAACTTACCATTACTTTTAATGAGGTAAATATAACCACTTGTTAATTAACCCGATTGTTATACGAATTTCAACGTTTCCACAGAATCCAATTCTGAAGCATTAATTTGTATATTAATGAAAAACTGATTTCTTCTCTTCCTTTATGTTTTGATATTCCAGGTTATATTGACAGGTTCAACCACGTCAGCTTGACTTGAAACCAGTTTGCGTTTCCGTATCAACGTCATATCTGCTATGTATACATCTACATTAATGCACGTTTGATATAACAAAATAAAATTAAAACGTGTACCTTAGAATTATTCATACGTCAAGAATACAATTTGAAATAAACTTTTACAATGATTTGAAAAACATTTTAAGCTACAATTTATTTATTAACAATTCTCTTAATCTCATGTTCTTGAAGCATTAATTATACGAATAGCTCGTTAATAGTTAGACGATATTCTGTAAAACCATAACCTTTTCAACGATATTGACATATATATATTTTTATTTAATTATGTTTTATATTACAATTACTCTACGTGAAAAAAAAATTAAGATCACTTTCTTGTATATTCAATGTTTTTTCGATTTATTCTAGCTTGTTAAATCGCTGTCGATAAAAAAGAAATAGGATAAAAAAATTAATTAAGAAAATTCAATTATTTTCTTTCCTCTTCAAAATATACGTCTTCTGAAGAGATTAACACAAAAGATTTCTTTCAGGATCTTCTCGTAATATAAATTATAATAGATATTCTCTGTAAAATATCACTTGATGTTATAGAATTCTCAGGAGAAGAAACAAATTATCTTTCTTTTCTCTTCTCACTCGTTCGACGGAATATAATCGTGATATTAAGCTTCTGATGTTCCATAATATGTATATTCAGATTTATGCAAAAATAGTATGGGCTGTAGTAGGTGCACGAATGAATCTGGAATATTGAACGGAAAATTTGATCTATGCGATCGTGAACGAACAAAAAAAGTTTGCGCGATCGTTCGATCAAAGGATATAAATTGTTTCGTTAGTTTTATAAGCGTAACGCTTAGTCTATGGATATTGCGTAAATTTAATCCTTACTCTATTCCAGCGTCAAAGCGATAACGTAAGCTAGAATCTCCTGCGTAGTAACGAATGTCGAACCATGAATCAGTATTTTCTACCGAGTATTGGAACTAAAGGGTAAAAGAATAAAAAATGAAAAAAGGAAGAAACAACAAAGATTTCGCTTAAATTTTTATAATAACAGTAGAAAGTTGTAAACCATGATAAATTTTACTTCTCTAATATTTCACGATCATTGACTAATAGAATTTTTCATTATTTCCATTTCATAAGTATCTAAAATAAACTGTAATCGAAATTTAACACGCTCGTCGCCACGTCACCCAGATCTGGGTGACGGGTATGCTTCCGTGGGGGCCCCGTCACCCAAATATGGGTGACACTCTTCTTATTCAAGTTAATACGACTTTCAGGTGGATTTTTAAAACGAATTTATTTGAATCAGTATTGAAATATAAATATAGGATATATAACATAAAAATACTACAAATATACATATTATACTATACATTTTACTAATTTATATAAGATAACATATTGCATTATACTATCTCGTATGGTGTGCGTTGAAACATTGTAAACATATTTGTGGTGAATTCGGACACTTGGAACAATAAGTCGTAGTTTTTTTTATTAAATATTAGGTCTACCGGAAAGTTCTGTCCGTTTTTAGAATGAAACAAAAGGAAAACAATTTTTTAGAATGCAACAAAAGGTAGACCTGATAACAAAGTATCAAAAGGAAAATTATCGAAGTATCGAATGAATATCAAAGTATTGAATGGAATATTATGATTGTTATGAATGGAAAACGATACTCGAGTGCCTAAACGAGTTACATCCCTGCTATTTCCCGCTTATCACTTTGTTTATGTTTTTAAATTGAATCTTGATGCTTATGGCACGCCCTTTCTTTATTTATTGTCAAAAATAATGAAACTTGAATAAAAAAAAAATAATTAATTTTAACAGTAACTATTATTATTTAGTGGAGAGTAAAAATAATGAATTAATTTTGTGCCTCGCCATAAAATTAATTAGAATAATTAATTGATATTAATTTTTTGCCTCACAAAAATTTATTTGTATATCAAATTGAATACGTATTCTCTTTAAGACGAAATTTAAAATTTAAATATTTTTCCTATTAAATTATGTATTTTATAAAATTTTAAATTACTGACTTTTTGTCTCGTAAAAATTTATTAGTTTATGAAATTAAATACATATTTGAAAAAGAAGAATTTTATATCCACACATAAAATTAATTCAAGATATATATGAAAGGATATTCTAAAAACGTGGAATTTATTTTTTGTCTATACATAATTTTAATTCATTTTTATTATGTTATAAGAAAACAGTAATGCATTCTGATTCATCTTCGAAGTCTTAAAAATTGTACGAAAAAAATTGAACAATTACCAAGTGGTGCGTTAGCGTAAGTAGTAACGTCTTCGCTTCTCGCGCTGGGTATTAACGTTCGATTCTTCGTGGGGGAATTATTTTTTTTATAAGTTTTTCTATCCTTAGGTTATATAAATTATTTTTACATTTCCTAATTTCTAATTATATATAGAAAAAATTGAAATTATTACAAAAAAATTAAAAGCAATAAATTTTTTTACATCTTGCACAAATAAAGGAAGATTTATTACTTAAATTACAAATTCATCCTGTAAATATCATCATAAAAAATGTCTCGTTTCGGCACGTTAAAAATTAATTTTTGTTATTTATTGGATATTTTTTAATTTATAATTAGTAATTTTATTACTCAAGTAATAATGTTGATTTCTTAATAAAATTTATATCGTTTGTGCAAAATTTGAAAAAAATCTGATGTTGGACTCACTGACCGTCTCAATGTTAAGGATAGAAAAACTTATAAAAAAAATAATTCCCCCACAAAGAATCGAACGTTAATAACCAGCGCGAGAAGCGAAGACGTTACTACTTACGCTAACGCACCACTTGATAACAGCTCAGTTTATTTCGTATAATTCTTAAGACTTCGAAGATGAATCAGAATGCATTACTGTTTTCTTATAACATAATAAAAATGAATTAAAATTATGTATAGACAAAAAATAAATTCCACGTTTTTAGAATATCCTTTCATATATATCTTGAATTAATTTTATGTGTGGATATAAAATTCTTCTTTTTCAAATATGTATTTAATTTGATATACAAATAAATTTTTGTGAGGCAAAAAATTATTATCAATTAATTATTCTAATTAATTTTATGACGAGACACAAAATTAATTCATTATCTTTACTCTCAACTAAATAATAATTTTTTCTGTTAAAATGAATTATTTTTTTTTTTACTCAAGGTTCATTATTTTTGACAATACATAAAGAAACGACGTGCCATAAGCATCAAGATTCGATTTAACAATAAGATCGATGCGCTTATACGCCGATATATATAGATATACAGAACGCCCGACGATCGATGGCCAAGATGAAATCCATTCAAGACCGAGAGTCCCGAAGATTGCCGAAGATCCTTCGTTTGTGTATTAGTGCACACGGACGCTCGCACGCACACTAGCATACTAGTGCGCTCGCATGTAAAAACCGACAGAAAGGTAAGACTTGCTTTCCCCTACTCAACAAATATTATTTTTCAATATTTCTCGCTTATTGTTGCAGATACGAAGTTTAACTATAGAAAATTTTTTATGTATTTTTTAATTCTCTACAACTTTTGTTTAAAACTTTTTTCAATTAAATGCTTACATTCTAAGATAAGGCCATTTATTACTATTTTTTACCCTTTTTCTCAAAACTTCGGAGGTTTATTTTAATAAAATTAGCACCATTTGATTCAGCGTCGTCAACTTACTCTTAGATCAAATTTTGAAGCTGTTAGTGAAAAAGGTCAATGTTTGGCCCGCGTTGACTAGCCTAATACAGCACGTATGCACTTATTTCGTCGCAAAGTACCTCCTCCTTTCTTCTTACACTAGAGAGCTCTCTTACCTTTGTCTCCGCTACAACTACGCAAAATATCGCCGCCTACTTAGACGCATTTATCGGTTCTTCAATGCGCGTTATTCTCGCTGCCGGCAACCTCAACTTGGGTGTAGCCTGTACCGCTGCAACTCTATCCTACATTAGTAGACCGGCAAGCACTGTAAAGAGAAACCGCTACTCGCGGTAAAAAGAATGGTTGTGTCCTTGCACAACCCCTTCAAACTTAGTAAAGAGCGCGGTTGTGTCCTTGCACAACCCCATGAAAGTTAGTAAAGAGCGAGGTTGTTTCCATGCACAACCCCATCAAACTTACACGTCGGTAGCTCGGAAGCACACCACAAAGAACAACACAGCTCTCACTTAAAAAGGCCAATATGGCGTCACTTTCCTTTTCCAGAAACGAACACTTTCTCTCGCTATCCAGATCTGGTCTGCCGCGTGCGCCCTCGGGACCAAGGCTCCACGCACGCATCACCCCTCCAACATACCACAGGACGCACTTACATGTACCTGGCATGCTAAGGCGGTCCTACATGTATCTCTAATGTCCCCTCGCGCCCTCATAACTCAACTGAGGCAGTCGTGGCCGATCCTATTTAGGGTGTAATTCTAACCAACTTAATATCTCAACGCCGTCGCTATCTAACCTATTCGGCGCGCAATACAAATCGGTCAAATGTCCTAATTTCACCGAACAATTAGCAATAATATTAGTTATTGCTGGGACATTTAAATTATTTAAATTTCTACCGGTAATCACAGGCTTAGCCGATGGTTCGCAAAGTAAATTAGAGGTTGACGGAGTACATAAAATTTCATTTGCAGGCAATTCATATCCGTTTTGAATCATTTTTCTTCGCAGTTAATGAACCCTACAACGTTTTGCATTAGAGTGCATTATGGTTTCCTAATTTTCCTCATTATTTTCCTTATTTTCCTTATTTCTTTTCCTACGAAGACGATAATCTTTACATTTCTCTGCATTAGATTTAGGCATATTGAAAACTTAAACAGAAATTTTAATGTATACTGATCCTGGTCAATAAGAAAGCTGCAAGAGTTTATAGTTTTATAATAACTTAAAAATTAAAATAATTAAAATAATTAAAATAATATAAATAAATTTTCAATAAATAATAATAAATAATTAAATTTAAACTATAGATAAATGTAAACGCTTAATCTTAATTTTTATATTGTTGCTAAGGAGAATAGTTGAAGATCTATATATACGTCCGATCTGCACTATTGTTTTATTAATTTAAATCGCAACGTGTCCAGCAACTTTCTGTACGATTTTCTGGCCAATCTTTAGAGAATCTGAAAACTTAAGCCACACAACATTTACTTCTCCTTCTTCATTGTATTCAATATGAAATAACTACAATTTTCCCGAATGCCGATATATACTCTATATTTGTAAATAAAATAAAATATAACTTTAATAAAAACTTTAATAAAATAAAGATATTAAATACAATTTAAATAAAATACAATTATTAAAAAAATTAATATAATAAAACAACAAATAAGAAAAAAGAAAAACACTTGGTTAAATCAATACAAAGTAAAATATATATTGGCTCGTCAGGCAAAAAGCCTTGTAGCATAAAAGCTCTGGTTGATAAATTAACTATATTAAGGAATTGCGGTTTTAACAAAAAATTAAACACGTATCTCACCTCTTGCTCGCTCCGCTTGTATACGGATTCAACAAAAAGGTTCACCTCGTTTATGGAAGTATAAGGAATACTCATACTTTTCTTATTTCGCTTCTAGCTTAAATCGCTTTGTTCGTCGCTTTCTTTGTAAATTATTCGCTGGTTAATCTGAAACGTGACGTCGTAGGCGTCCAGTGGAAGAATAGGACGAGTGCTTTATTTAATAGGCCCAGCAGGGTGTACTTAGCAACGGTTTAAAAAGTGGGGAGGGACGATAAGAAAATTTCGTTATTTTCAATATTTTCGAAATGATTCAGCCGCGTATTTCGAATATACGCTAAGAATATATAATCCTTATAAATGGTACATAAATCGTTATTACGTTGAGTGCCTCACGAATTCTGAAGGAAATCCTCGTCAGGCTACGCTCGTTATTTAGTATTGAAAAAGAAGTATAACTTCAAAACAATCAAAATAAATTAATATTGCACAATACGTTTCCATTCTTTTATGCTACACTCTCCATATTTTTATAATTAATAACAGATTACCTATCACAATGTTAACATATTATTATTATTATTATCATTAATAATTTTCCTTGTTACTTTTTAATTTTCCAAGTTTATTTTTTAATTAATGTTATTATTATTACATTATTAGTATTATTATTATGAATTTTATTTTTACATAGATAAAAATACACGGCGTTAACGTAAATATCCACCAAAGCTACATCCGATAACATCATTATCCCTCCTTTGACCATAACAATTCTACAATCCAAACCGTAAATTCTATAAAAATCTTTCCTTTCAATTGAAGGTTTTGTTTTAATAAAATGATTCTACTCATTATTTTCATTAAAACATTTAACTCACTTATGATTTGTTACTTTTAGGCAACCTACGCAATTTGTTCCGTTACCACAACAAGCCTATCTCTTCTTTGTTTTTGTCCATAATATTTATATCCAAGATCGTAATTGTGGTGTATACATCGGTCACTTTCATTTAATATAGTTTGTTTATACATGGTATACCATCTATAACACATTTGAAATCGGAGTTCATATAAAATTGAAGTTTCGAAATCATTGGGGAATAAAATGATCGTTGACTAGTTTTTAAAATCTATTGTGTATGGATAACTTGTTTTAATTAGATATATAATCGTATGAATATATGACGATATTATGAGAAACAGGTTTTTCAGCTTTTTCTACTATTTTAGGAAATTTATCTTCAAATTGGTCAAAACTAACATCAAAGATAGGTATTCTTTTGATTTGTCTTATGACTGATCTTCTTACTGGTCTCGGTTTTACATTTGTATTTTGCATCGAATCGTACGGTAAAACAATCGACGATACCGTATCGAACTCTTGATTTTTCTTTAAATAGGTTTCCATCTGATAAATATTTTATGACTACGTATCAATCGATAAACTATTTAGAGATTCGGTATCGTATTGTATCGATAGACTTAGATTCATTGATTCGGTTGCGTAATCCTACTCAAGCGAGTGAGTGAGAATCGTTTCGAGACATTTCGAGACGTATCGACGCGTGCCGAGATATAGCGACAAAGAAACATCTTAGTTACGGTTTAACAAAGGAGCGCAGCGAGCTCCTTGCAGGGCGCTTTCTTTCTTATAGCACGCGTTCTCCCACTATTTCTATTAGTCTAATCATATGCATCGACAGCTAAGTTGTCTAGCTTTATGGTAACTGGTCCGCGCGTTGCATCGTCCTTTTCTATAAAAGCCCGTGCTTTCATGCTTTAATGCTATTTTACCACGAGACCTACGAGCGATCACATCGAAGAGAACTACACTCCTGCGCTATTATTACATCAGTAGAACAAAGGAACAAAGAAGAAGGCACGTGGCTAGAATTATATTCTGCTTTTGGAATACCATCATCATCGATAGCTGCCGATAAGCAAGCCAGCGACACCACATCATCAACTGTATTTCAACCAGGGTTTTTATGCCCAAAGGCTTTTCCCTTCAACAAGCTAAATAAATCGTACTTATTAGTACTGACTGGGCTCAAAAAATATATTTTAATTTATTTTCACCTACCCTCATTCCTCATCCACCTACAAGTGCATTTTCAACGACAGGAAAACCTCCGGAGTACCGATACAAGGCGTCGGTCGTTCAACAGATAACACATGTAATTTGTAGTACTATCCGTCCGGTTGTGCAGTTTGTCCGTTTGTCGAACTAAAAATGTCCATTCATATATATCCGGGATCCGCTCAGGTTCCTCATGGTAAATGAAATGTAGTTTTCTCCAAAAAAAGATGTTCTGGGAATCGAGAAAACTTCCCATTAATGTCTAGCGTCCTTTTTCGACCTGCCGATTTAGCAAGCTCCTAAAACGTTCTTTCGGATTCTCTTCGATCTATGTTTTTCTGTAAATATGATATTAACGCAATCCTTGCTAATTCCTAAAATAAAGACTCGAGTCATTTATATCCCTAAGACCCATCGATACTGATACGAAACCACTCTAATCATATTCCGGTTACAAAAGAGAACCTTTTTTCTAAAGAAAAAATGTAGATCTTGAAATTTAAATAAACACCCAAACATATAAATAAAACGAAATTAAATGAACCTGAAAAATACTATTTAATCTGGCCAAACTGAACAATTATGTCGATGCTTAAAGAACAGAACATTTCCTTTTTAAATTTGCGTTTCTATATAACATTTAATCAAGTTGGTATATAATGTTAATGTATAATGATTAAACGAGTGAAATAAATAATTAATTAAATAACCCCGTGACATATACAAATAAAATGCGCGTCGATGCGTCCGTAGAATACCATTTAATTTGAGTTAATTGAGAACACTCATGTACAAGCTCAGACACAAGGCGTTTTATTTTGAAAGTTACACCGCTTTATAACATTTAATAAAGTTGATAATTAATTTAGTAATACCAAAAATAATTATTTAACCCTTTGCGGACCGATCGCTCTTCACCATTTCATTCCAGCAGGTCCGTGCTGGATTCGCAAGTGCGTACCAGCTGATCCGCATATATTTCACTAGTCGCTTATCCGCTTAGTAGCATTTACTTTAGAAAACATTTATGACCTTACTAACGTAACGTACTAATGATAAGATGTAAGATTGAGACATAGTCAGGTGAAACTTGATACAGAACACAAAGCGGCAGAACACAAAGCGATGTCGAGCCCCACTTGACATAGGACCGCAAAGGGTTAACAGTTTTACCATAAAATAATAATTTAATAGTTTTACCATAAAATAATATATTAATAGGTTTACCATAAATTAATAATTTAATAGTTTTGTAACGTGTGGTACTTCTAAAAGAATTTACATATGTAGGGGAACGAGGCATGTATTACACTTCCAAGTCGTTTCACTTCTATATTGTTTTTCATACACACATGACATCTTTTTGCAGAATGTTGCTTTTTATTTTTCGCAGGTATATATTCAGGAAAATGGGCCCAATGTTTTACCTATTTATTTCCCTGTATCAACCAACCATTTCTTCTCTTGAGTGTTTCGTGCTTATTACTTACACATCCTTCTTGTCATGCCAGCGTAAGGATAGGATACTTCTACAAGACAGTGTTCTTACTTATCCTTTTTTTAGCTTGTACGATGCCAGCTCCTTTATTATATTTTTCCGATTTTTTTCTCACCGTTCCAATATTTGTATTCTTCACTTGCAAAATTTCGTATAAATTAGGAGACGAATACCAATTGTCTAGGAACAAGGTTTATCCTTTCCCTTAAATGGGTTTGACTAGTTGAATAACAACACTCATCGATACAGGTTCATTACTTCCTTGAAGTACGTCTTGTCCTGTATATATTTTAATCCTTTCGCTACGGGCGAGTTCTCCGACGTGGTACTTCCGCTGAACTGAGTGCTGCGTCATCACCACACGCTACGCGACGCCGACCGTCGCTTGAGTACCGCGACGGAGAACCCATGCTGATTGAATGTTTTCGAACGAAAAAATTTTTCTTCAAAGGGTATTTGTAAATAAAGGTAATTCCAGGGTATGTATAACGTCTTAGCATGATGCGCTCTTTAATTTACATTGGCATTGTCATTAATACATTGCAATTTACAGTGGCATCTTATGGAGGGCCACTATAGTGGCCCGTAGTAGCGAAAGGGTTAAATCGATAGTAATACCCAGAATTCATTTTCGAATCCTTTTCCATTCTCGTTTGTGTTGCATATCTATTCGTTTCTATAACTATTATTTCAAAAAAATCATCACATAATACTTCTTTGAAAACACAGAGAGATGTTCCATTTATACTGAATTTTCGTAGATTTGAACAATTGATACCTGAAGTTACTGTAAATTGTTTTATATTAACAATAATTTCCTCTTTTCAATTCCCCATTCATCCTCTGCTTTAGAATCTTCACTGTTCGAAATAGGTTATGCACGTTTACACATTCTTTGTTAAAAAGAGCTAGCTTCACTTGAATCTAAAGCATCACTTGAGATTACCCAACAGTATGAACACTTTCATGACCATTTTCAACTTCATTATTACCGGTAGAGCGACCTAATCGACTTTCATGGTCACTTTCATATAATGCAATCGATTCAAACATGTTGAGATAACTATTTCTGATTTTTATAAAATTCAGATATGTGCTATGGCGTTCGGCGTACGAGCGCGCTCACTGCTATGTTGATTACCGTTTTCATTACGATTCTTGATGTTAATTCCAATAATATACTGCCCGGTGTTACCAAAGATTGTTCTTGACGTTTCGGATACGTCAAAGTCCTGCAATGGCACATGAAATAAATGACGTCTCTTAGACATCACTTTCTGAGGATTAGGTCAATAGCATCGCTTTTGCAACATCGTATTTGACACAATTTGCAACAGTATCTTGTTTCGCTCCTTTTTCCATTGGACAGACAGACATTAAATATTTTTGTTAGGAATTTTTTCATGGCTTTGCCTATTATTGGTTCAAGGGTATGTTGTTTCCTATTACCCGAGAGTCTATATGGCGGGTCGATTAGTACATGATCTTTTGTATTTATAATAATTTGTTCAATATTCATAATAGTTGTTATTGAGTTTTCTTCTTCCGATATTCATAATTACATCACAGCAAGTAAAAAATCTTTATATTTCATTTTCTTGTAATTATAAAAATTATTTATTTTAAATGCACTTGACAGGCCGCTGTTGATTAGATATAGTACCATCCTTTTTGGCTAATTAATTGTTCTTCTCAATGTTGAATAATATGACAGATATTGGATAGTGAGGTTGACACCGTTCATGTATAAATTTTAATAATCTACAATGCATTTCGGTTTTCTCGTGATTTTTTTCTTGAAAACTAGATATCTCGGCTCCCGTACGTAATGTGTTAATAAGGAAATTTTAATGATTTTGACACTATCTAAAAACTTATGCATCTCTTTGACAATTCAGACACCAATTTGGTGTTCCAAGGAGATAGAATGATCCTTCATCTCCAATTGCAACAACAAATTAATGACGAGCAAAAAAGTAATACAATAAAATATAAAATATGACTAGTCTTTTCGCTGCGAACAGCGTCTTTAGGCGCTCAATTATAGACGCTTTCCCTGAGCGAAAAACGTGTTTAGGCGCTCAACTAAAGACGTTTCTCTTAAGCGAACGGCGCCCATAGGCTTTGTGCATTTGTTTTGCATTTTTTGCTATTAATAACTGCAAAATAATGGCCAATAATTCGTTTTTCTTCGACGCGTTAACAGCAAATGCTTCTTGAGCAGAGATTTTTTCGTATAATCGAATAATTTTATCCATAATTTGTCATTCGATGGTTGGCGAGATCGACGTGTTGTTCGCTTGTAGATTATACGACGCCACAATAATTTTCTAAGCACTCAATAATTGAGAAGGACGATGGCATCACAGATAAAAATCTCGCGATAACACTAGGTGTAACACCTCTCCTATGTCTCAGATCTGTACCGAAAAACCTGTTTAATGTTTGCTCAATCGCCATGTACGTCCACACACTGCACCAAGCTTTGTCAGACTTTCACACCGTAAAATACTCCTCCGTTGTGAATCATCGGTATTCATCGTCGGTCATTGTCAGCTCTATGTTGACCATATCTTGAAGATATATTTGAACGCTTTTAGAGTAGTTGAAATGGCCTGCAGCATGGAAAATTTGCAACATTTTACGAATACTTTGAAGGTGTAATTTCCAGTTGCCTGAGCATTCAGCCTCCATAAACTGCAACGCAATTACAACACACTTAAAGTACTGCATCCTCAGTTTTGCTGTAAGGTCCTCGATTTTTTAAAATTGCCAATTGTGTAGTTAAGTGCGCTGTCATCGAAGTAATCGAACGTTCCGATTGGCAATCGCCGATAGTCGGAGGTTCTGTACCCCAACTTTGGAGAAAAGCTTTAACATCTTTGTCGTATTTTTGACGTATTTCACCTTCGATTTCACGGCAGATCAATACTCTCAGAGCGATAAATGTCAAGATATGAGCACGCATCGCACGAGCATAAGCATGCCCAGTCAACATATTTTTCACTGAGGCAAGAGCGTATGTTACTGCCCAGATGTCTTCAAGTCCGCTGCCATTCGTAATGTGACCGATCGAGCCCAAGTAGGATATGAGCAAGTGGAACCCACCTAAGCGAATCACAACGTCTTTCAGTGTATCATGTGATGCAGCTACAATCGCACGAACTTTATAGTACAATGGTTGGTCAAATGTTACGAAACACGTTTTCTGATTAATTCGACGAGCCTCAACTAGAGCGGTGCGTAAAGCTGTGTTAATAGTGCTCATATTGGAAGAGGAGGCTGATTGATGAAAGGCAGACAAACAACTTTGGAAAGATCATAAGTGTTATCCGTCGTTAAAACCTCCATAAAACCTTTCCAACTCGGTACATTTTCTATGTTGCAGTGCTTTGCCCATAGATATGTCGAGTATGCGGCGGGCAATACTGGCAAATCTATGGAAAAGAGTTTCCTTATGTCAGCGTACTCGATATTTTCCAATCCGCTCGAATGGCCTGTCCATGGTATGATTCGCACTATTGTCTGTGACGATATCGTTGCAGCTAATATTTTTGAGGCACTTTTCAATTTTTTCGTCCGACCTTCATAGCTTAGTTTTTCATAGCTTAGCAGTGGTACGTATTGTAGCCATCCAAAGTTTCAACGTTGTTATCGGTATTATCAAAGTTATGCTGCACACAAACATCGTCTTCAAGTACGACTTTCGGTTGATCCATGATGATCGATTCCTCGTACTGTTGCAGTTGATAATATGACACGCAGTATCCTATTTTATTAAGGATATCGATAATCAACTTTGATCCGCATTTGCAGTGAATGTAAATTTCGAGTGCCAACTGCAGATGCGATGTGAAACCGGAACGTCGTATGATAGCTACAATAGAATGGGCTATTGCACTTCGTTGAACGAAATATCGGTCTTCATCGTCGTCGATATTTTCTAGTGAATTCGGTGCAATAAGTTGATCAATAAGTACACGAAGAAGTGGAGGAATGTCTCGTTGAATTGAATGAAGAAATTTTCCAGCTGGCTGATAAGAATCGTTGTCATAATCGTGATTTTCGATATTTTTTCGGACGATCCGCGCTGCAACATTTATATTTGCTTTTTGCTGCTTGATACTGAGGAAATCCGGTTCACGATACCAGTCTCCACATAGCTTGGTCGCAGTGAAGCATTTATGGAAGATCAATGTTTCGCGGGGCCTTGCTGCTGCTAGATGTAGATATCTTCTCCGAAAAATTTATTCAATTTTTTATACAATTTTTTTTTGTTAAATATTTGCTGCTTTTAAGACACAGTTATTCAGTCGCTGTGAATTTTCCTTTTTGCGAATCTTTTATGTGCTCCGCAATGAGTTGAAAATGAGAGTCTATTTCTTCTGCTCTTAAAATACGATCCGACGTGTTGGTTGGAATTATCGAAAACAGCGTGTAACATTTTTTGTGATACCGTGCGTCCACAACAACTATAGAATCGACATCTTTCAATCTATGTTGCACAGCGATCCTCATGTCATCGTCTCGCTGTTCAGCTATTTGGAGAATCCTTTCCTTTATATAGTCGTTCTGTATCACGGAGCCTTTCTTGCCCTTTCCTTTCCATGGCTTTGCGCATATTAAGCACATGTCACGAAAATTGAATTCATTTTTCGTGGGTGCTGATTCAGAAGGCCTTTCTGACGTACTAGGTGTTTCAGCAGAAGATGTCGATAAAGCTGTCAGTTTTGCTGCTCTTGCGTCCACACTTTTGATTGTCGCCGTTAAGTACCATTTGCGGCACGAGTCATACACGAGAACCGGGGTACGACTGCTCCAAACCTCCCATTTTCCATCACCAAGTTCTTTGCTTTTCGTAATTAATTATTCACCCACCCCGATTGTTCACTTTTTTTTAAAGTTAAACTTCTTTTGGCGCGTTTGGGAAAGTGTGATAAGAGTGAAATTTTTACGAGCGACATGGAAAATTCGACACCACGAAGTTTATCGGTATTTACGATGCGCGGCAAAGCGATGTCAAATTTACGGCATGTAAATTTTGACGTCGCCGATACCTATATCTTATCTTGACAGCGCTAACAAGTATTTCTACCTTTCATTTCTTTCTTTTTTTCTTTGTTCTCTTTTCTTGATTTCTTATTTTTTTTTTCGTTATTGTGAAGTAAGCTTAAATTTTTTTTTCTATTTTTTAAGAGTATTTTATAATAATTTTATAGAAAATGTTATTAAAAGAACTATATAAATTTTATTAAGAAATAAACATTATTACGCAAGTAATAAAGTTTCGAATTATAAATTAAATAATATACAATAAATAAGAAAAATTAATTTGGATGTTGTATCAATACTGTACCGGATCGAAAATATCCAGAAAAGAATTTATATTTATTTTAGCTAAAGAATTAGCTCCAGAAGATAAGAAGAATATTTGTGAAGGACCAGACGCTTCCTTTCTGTCACTTTCGATGTCAGAAGTGCGGAAAAGTTGATAAGTTGGCTACAACAAGAAAAACAGAAGCAATAATTCTTGTATGTATTGTAAAAAGATAGTGTGCGAAAAATGCACATACAAGATTCAGTATGTTTGTAAAATATGTGCGCAATAAATATGACTAATTGAAAGATATTTTATTTTTATATTAACTGATGAATTAAATAGACACTGCCTATGAAATAAATATTAAAAGAGGAGGATACAAGACATGATGAAAGATTAATGGAATTTCTAGAAACAAATAATCAGGATATATCTACGAACATTGTCTTATTAAATAACACGACGAACAAATTAATTCGGAGAATGACTATATTAGAGTTTGAAAAAACGCTACCAGACAATAGAGATTGTGCTTATTTTGAAAATCTAACTGGACCATACAATAAACCTATACATATTAAATTAAAAATTACAAATGAAAATGATAAATCTCATCCGATAGTGATTCAAGTTTGATAAGAAATAATAAAATAAAATAAAAAAAATAAAAGTAGTATAGGATTCGTGAAAAAATTGGGCCGTTGGACAGACTGGACCGGGATTCGAACCCGGATCTTCCGCTTTCCGGGCAACTGCTCTTTAACCAATTGAGCTATCCAGGGCCCACCGTCCAATCTCCTCACGAATGCCTATTTAAGTGTTTGGCTTGGAGGTGCTCGCATCCTACACTCTACCCCCCGCAACTTTACATTCGACCCCGAATGTTCGTCATTAGATCTTTTTCCAACGAACCGACAAACCAAAACCTATGTCCAAACCTCGATCCCCAATACAGACTTAAACCAACGCTGTATAACTTACACGAGGATGCTATTCCCAATACAACCCCGATCTTTAATACAGGCTTCAACTAATGCTGTATATCTTACACGAGGGTGCTATTCCCAATACAACCTCGATCTTTATTACAGACTTAACCACCAACGCTGTATAAATTACACGAGGATGGAACACCTCTTCCCTAGTTCCCAAGCTAATCGTTCGCGTCGCCACTGCGCGTCTTATGTCGGCCTAACCTCTCTTTGATAGATGTTCATTTTAATTATTTTTCATAAATTATTGCGCGGTCGTAGACGTGTGACACAAAGCAAACCTCCATCCCGGCTGAGCCCCCAATTTATAGGATTCGTGAAAAATTGGGCCGTTGGACAGACTGGACCGGGATTCGAACCCGGATCTTCCGCTTTCCAGGCGACTGCTCTTTAACCAATTGAGCTATCCAGGGCCCACCGTCCAATCTCCTCACGAATGCCTATTTAAGTGTTTGGCTTGGAGGTGCTCGCATCCCACAGTAGTATATCGAGTTATGTATTATAAGGAGTATTTTAAGATAGATTTAGAGATCGAGCTAGCTATGTTTATTATTTGTAGTATCTCGCGATAATTTTTTAAGTCTATAATTCATTTCTTTAAAAATTTCATGCTTTAATTCTATTTTCAGGGAACATTAGTATTGGGTTTTTCTACAATTATTAATAAATTTATATAAACTGATATTTATCACGAGCAGATGCGCAATTATATAAAAATATATGTACTTGCGTAAGATAAATATTATGTGTATTGTAGTACGTTCGAGATTTCCCCCAATATTGTGTCCTTTCGCTAATTCCGATATAGAATGAGGCGATTCGAACAAAAATTCGTAATGAAATAAGAAAAGATTTATTATTAGTATTAGAACAATATAAATAGAAGAATTTATGGCTCGTTGGCGAAAAGACCTTTCAGCAAAAATTCATTTCTTTTATATGTTTAAATGCAACGAATATGAAAATGATGAGCTTGCAACGTTGTTTAGAAGTGGA
>NW_025113108.1:585516-670619 GCF_010416935.1 Polistes fuscatus | reverse complement strand
GTTGAAACTTTGGATGGCTACAATACGTACCACTGCTAAGCTATGAAAACTAAGCTATGAGGTCGGACGAAAAATTAAAAAGTGCCTCAAAAATATTAGCTGCACGATATCGTCACAGACAATAGTGCGAATCATACCATGGACAGGCCATTCGAGCGGATTGGAAATATCGAGTACGCTGACATAAGGAAACTCTTTTCCATAGATTTGCCAGAATTGCCCGCCGCATACTCGACATATCTAGGGGCAAAGCACTGCAACATAGAAAATGTACCGAGTGGAAAGGTTTTATGGAGGTTTTAACGACGGATAACACTTATGATCTTTCCAAAGTTGTTTGTCTGCCTTTCATCAATCAGCCTCCTCTTCCAATATGAGCACTATTAACACAGCTTTACGCACCGCTCTAGTTGAGGCTCGTCGAATTAATCAGAAAACGTGTTTCGTAACATTCGACCAACCATTGTACTATAAAGTTCGTGCGATTGTAGCTGCACATGATACACTGAAAGACGTTGTGATTCGCTTAGGTGGGTTCCACTTGCTCATATCCTACTTGGGCTCGATCGGTCACATTACGAATGGCAGCGGACTTGAAGACATCTGGGCAGTAACATACGCTCTTGCATCAGTGAAAAATATGTTGACTGGGCATGCTTATGCTCGTGCGATGCGTGCTCATATCTTGACATTTATCGCTCTGAGAGTATTGATCTGCCGTGAAATCGAAGGTGAAATACGGTCAACAATACGACAAAGATGTTAAAGCTTTTCTCCAAAGTTGGGGTACAGAACCTCCGACTATCGGCGATTGCCAATCGGAACGTTCGATTACTTCGATGACAGCGCACTTAACTACACAATTGGCAATTTTAAAAAATCGAGGACCTTACAGCAAACTGAGGATGCAGTACTTTAAGTGTGTTGTAATTGCGTTGCAGTTTATGGAGGCCGAATGCTCAGGCAACTGGAAATTACACCTTCAAAGTATTCGTAAAATGTTGCAAATTTTCCATGCTGCAGGCCATTTCAACTACTCTAAAAGCGTTCAAATATATCTTCAAGATATGGTCAACATAGAGCTGACAATGACCGACGATGAATACCGATGATTCACAACGGAGGAGTATTTACGGTGCGAAAGTCTGACAAAGCTTGGTGCAGTGTGTGGACGGACATGGCGATTGAGCAAACATTAAACAGGTTTTTCGGTACAGATCTGAGACATAGGAGAGGTGTTACACCTAGTGTTATCGCGAGATTTTATCTGCGATGCCATCGTCCTTCTCAATTATTGAGTGCTTAGAAAATTATTGTGGCGTCGTATAATCTACAAGCGAACAACACGTCGATCTCGCCAACCATCGAATGACAAATTATGGATAAAATTATTCGATTATACGAAAAATCTCTGCTCAAGAAGCATTTGCTGTTAACGCGTCGAAGAAAAACGAATTATTGGCCATTATTTGCAGTTATTAATAGCAAAAAATGCAAAACAAATGCACAAAGCCTATGGGCGCCGTTCGCTTCAGAAAAACGTCTTTAGTTTAGCGCCTAAACACGTTTTTCGCTCAGGGAAAGCGTCTATAATTTAGCGCCTAAAGACGCTGTTCGACGCGAAAAGACTAGTCATATTTTATATTTTATTGTATTACTTTTTTGCTCGTCATTAATTTGTTGTTGTAATTGGAGATGAAGGATCATTCTATCTCCTTGGAACACCAAATTGGTGTCTGAATTGTCAAAGAGATGCATAAGTTTTTAGATAGTGTCAAAATCATTAAAATTTCCTTATTAACACATTACGTACGGGAGCCGAGATATCTAGTTTTAAAGAAAAAAATCACGAGAAAACCGAAATGCATTGTAGATTATTAAAATTTATACATGAACGGTTTCAACCTCACTATCCAATATCTGTCATATTATTCAACATTGGCTGATAAGAATCGTTGTCATAATCGTGATTTTCGATATTTTTCGGACGATCCGCGCTGCAACATTTATATTTGTTTTTTGCTGCTTGATATTGAGGAAATCCGGTTCACGATACCAGTCTCCACATAACTTGGTCGCACTGAAGCATTTATGGAAGATCAATGTTTCGCGGGGCCTTGCTGCTGCTAGATGTAGATATCTTCTCCGAAAAATAATTAGCCAAAAAGGATGGTACTATATCTAATTAACAGCGGCCTGTCAAGTGCATTTAAAATAAATAATTTTTATAATTACAAGAAAATGAAATATAAAGATTTTTTACTTGCTGTGATGTAATTATGAATATCGGAAGAAGAAAACTCAATAACAACTATTATGAATATTGAACAAATTATTATAAATACAAAAGATCATGTACTAATCGACCCGCCATATAGACTCTCGGGTAATAGGAAACAACATACCCTTGAACCAATAATAGGCAAAGCCATGAAAAAATTCCTAACAAAAATATTTAATGTCTGTCTGTCCAATGGAAAAAGGAGCGAAACAAGATACTGTTGCAAATTGTGTCAAATACGATGTTGCAAAAGCGATGCTATTGACCTAATCCTCAGAAAGTGATGTCTAAGAGACGTCATTTATTTCATGTGCCATTGCAGGACTTTGACGTATCCGAAACGTCAAGAACAATCTTTGGTAACACCGGGCAGTATATTATTGGAATTAACATCAAGAATCGTAATGAAAACGGTAATCAGCATAGCAGTGAGCGCGCTCGTACGCCGAACGCTATAGCACATATCTGAATTTTATAAAAATCAGAAATAGTTATCTCAACATGTTTGAATCGATTGCATTATATGAAAGTGACCATGAAAGTCGATTAGGTCGCTCTACCGGTAATAATGAAGTTGAAAATGTTCATGAAAGTGTTCATACTGTTGGGTAATCTCAAGTGATGCTTTAGATTTAAGTGAAGCTAGCTCTTTTTAACAAAGAATGCGTAAACGTGCATAACCTATTTCGAACAGTGAAGATTCTAAAGCAGAGGATGAATGGGGAATTGGAAAGAGGAAATTATTGTTAATATAAAACAATTTACAGTAACTTCAGGTATCAATTGTTCAAATCTACGAAAATTCAGTATAAATGGAACATCTCTCTGTGTTTTCAAAGAAGTATTATGTGATGATTTTTTTGAAATAATAGTTATAGAAACGAATAGATATGCAACACAAACGAGAATGGAAAAGGATTCAAAAATGAATTCTGGGTATTACTATCGATTTAACCCTTTCGCTACTACGGGCCACTATAGTGGCCCTCCATAAGATGCCACTGTAAATTGCAATGTATTAATGACAATGCCAATGTAAATTAAAGAGCGCATCATGCAAGACGTTATACATACCCTGGAATTACCTTTATTTACAAATACCCTTTGAAGAAAAATTTTTTCGTTCGAAAACATTCAATCAGCATGGGTTCTCCGCCGCGGTACTCAAGCGACGGTCGGCGTCGCGTAGCGTGTGGTGATGACGCAGCACTCAGTTCAGCGGAAGTACCACGTCGGAGAACTCGCCCGTAGCGAAAGGATTAAAATATATACAGGACAAGACGTACTTCAAGGAAGTAATGAACCTGTATCGATGAGTGTTGTTATTCAACTAGTCAAACCCATTTTAGGGAAAGGATAAACCTTGTTCCTAGACAATTGGTATTCGTCTCCTAATTTATACGAAATTTTGCAAGTGAAGAATACAAATATTGGAACGGTGAGAAGAAAATCGGAAAAATATAATAAAGGAGCTGGCATCGTACAAGCTAAAAAAAGGATAAGTAAGAACACTGTCTTGTAGAAGTATCCTATCCTTACGCTGGCATGACAAGAAGGATGTTTAAGTAATAAGCACGAAAAACTCAAGAGAAGAAATGGTTGGTTGATACAGGGAAATAAATAGGTAAAACATTGGGCCCATTTTCCGAATATATACCTGCGAAAAATAAAAAGCAACATTCTGCAAAAAGATGTCATGTGTGTATGAAAAACAATATAGAAGTGAACGACTTGGAAGTGTAATACATGCCTCGTTCCCCTACATATGTAAATTCTTTTAGAAGTACCACACGTTACAAAACTATTAAATTATTAATTTATGGTAAACCTATTATATATTTTTTATGGTAAAACTATTAAATTATTATTTTATGGTAAAACTGTTAACCCTTTGCGGTCCTATGTCAAGTGGGACTCGACATCGCTTTGTGTTCTGCCGCTTTGTGTTCTGTATCAAGTTTCACCTGACTATGTCTCAATCTTACATCTTATCATTAGTACGTTACGTTAGTAAGGTCATAAATGTTTTCTAAAGGAAATGCTACTAAGCGGATAAGCGACTAGTGAAATATGTGCGGATCAGCTGGTACGCACTTGCGAATCCAGCACGGACCTGCTGGAATGAAATGGTGAAGAGCGATCGGTCCGCAAAGGGTTAAATAATTATTTTTGGTATTACTAAATTAATTATCAACTTTATTAAATGTTATAAAGCGGTGTAACTTTCAAAATAAAACGCCTTGTGTCTGAGCTTGTACATGAGTGTTCTCAATTAACTCAAATTAAATGGTATTCTACGGACGCGTCGACGCGCATTTTATTTGTATATGTCACAGGGTTATTTAATTAATTATTTATTTCACTCGTTTAATCATTACACATTAACATTATATACCAGCTTGATTAAATGTTATATAGAAACGCAAATTTAAAAAGGAAATATTCAGTTCTTTAAGCATCGACATAATTGTTCAGTTTGGCCAGATTAAATAGTATTTCGGATTCATTTAATTTCGTTTGATTTATATGTTTGGGTGTTTATTTAAATTTCAAGATCTACATTTTTTCTTTAGAAAAAAGGTTCTCTTTTGTAACCGGAATATGATTAGAGTGGTTTCGTATCAGTATCGATGGGTCTTAGGGATATAAATGACTCGAGTCTTTATTTTAGGAATTAGCAAGGATTGCGTTAATATCATATTTACAGAAAAACATAGATCGAAGAGAATCCGAAAGAACGTTTTAGGAGCTGGCTAAATCGGCAGGTCGAAAAAGGACGCTAGACATTAATGGGAAGTTTTCTCGATTCCCAGAACATCTTTTTTTGGAGAAAACTACATTTCATTTACCATGAGGAACCTGAGCGGATCCCGGATATATAAATGGACATTTTTAGTTCGACAACGGACAAACTGCACAACCGGACGGATAGTACTACAAATTACATGTGTTATCTGTTGAACGACCGACGCCTTGTATCGGTACTCCGGTGGTTTTCTTGTCGTTGAAAATGCACTTGTAGGTGGATGAGGAATGAGGGTAGGTGAAAATAAATTAAAATATATTTTTTGAGCCCAGTCAGTACTAATAAGTACAATTTATTTAGCTCGTTGAAGGGAAAAGCCTTTGGGCATAAAAACCCTGGTTGAAATACAGTTGATGATGTGGTGTCGCTGGCTTGCTTATCGGCAGCTATCGATGATGATGGTATTCCAAAAGCAGAATATAATTCTATATATAGCAGTGCCTTCTTCTTTGTTCCTTTGTTCCACTGATGTAATAGTAGCGCAGGAGTGTAGTTCTCTTCGATGTGATCGCTCGTAGGTCTCGTGGTAGAATAGCATTAAAGCACGAAAGCACGGGCTTTTGTAGAAAAGACGATGCAACGCGCGGACCAGTTACCATAAAGCTAGACAACTTAGCTGTCGATGCATATGATTAGACTAATAGAAATAGTGGGAGAACGCGTGCTAGAAGAAAGAAAGCGCCCTGCAAGGAGCTCGCTGCGTTCCTTTGTTACACCGTAACTAAGATGTTTCTTTGTCGCTATATCTCGGCACGCGTCGATACGTCTCGAAATGTCTCGAAACGATTCTCACTCACCGCTTGAGTAGGATTACGCAACCGAATCAATGAATCTAAGTCTATCGATACAATACGATACCGAATCTCTAAATAGTTTATCGATTGATACGTAGTCATAAAATATTTATCAGATGGAAACCTATTTAAAGAAAAATCAAGAGTTCGATACGGTATCGTCGATTGTTTTACCGTACGATTCGATGCAAAATACAAATGTAAAACCGAGACCAGTAAGAAGATCAGTCATAAGACAAATAAAAGAATACCTATCTTTGATGTTAGTTTTGACCAATTTGAAGATAAATTTCCTAAAATAGTAGAAAAAGCTGAAAAACCTGTTTCTCATAATATCGTCATATATTCATACGATTATATATCTAATTAAAACAAGTTATCCATACACAATAGATTTTAAAAACTAGTCAACGATCATTTTATTCCCCAATGATTTCGAAACTTCAATTTTATATGAACTCCGATTTCAAATGTGTTATAGATGGTATACCATGTATAAACAAACTATATTAAATGAAAGTGACCGATGTATACACCACAATTACGATCTTGGATATAAATATTATGGACAAAAACAAAGAAGAGATAGGCTTGTTGTGGTAACGGAACAAATTGCGTAGGATGCCTAAAAGTAACAAATCATAAGTGAGTTAAATGTTTTAATGAAAATAATGAGTAGAATCATTTTATTAAAACAAAACCTTCAATTGAAAGAAAGATTTTTATAGAATTTACGGTTTGGATTGTAGAATTGTTATGGTCAAAGGAGGGATAATGATGTTATCGGATGTAGCTTTGGTGGATATTTACGTTAACGCCGTGTATTTTTATCTATGTAAAAATAAAATTCATAATATAATACTAATAATGTAATAATAATAACATTAATTAAAAAATAAACTAGGAAAATTAAAAAGTAACAAGGAAAATTATTAATGATAATAATAATAATAATAATATGTTAACATTGTGATAGGTAATCTGTTATTAATTATAAAAATATGGAGAGTGTAGCATAAAAGAATGGAAACGTATTGTGCAATATTAATTTATTTTGATTGTTTTGAAGTTATACTTCTTTTTCAATACTAAATAACGAGCGTAGCCTGACGAGGATTTCCTTCAGAATTCGTGAGGCACTCAACGTAATAACGATTTATGTACCATTTATAAAGATTATATATTTTTAGCGTATATTCGAAATACGCGGCTGAATCATTTCGAAAATATTGAAAATAACGAAATTTTCTTATCGTCCCTCCCCACTTTTTAAACCGTTGCTAAGTACACCCTGATGGGCCAATTAAATAAAGCACTCGTCCTATTCTTCCACTGGACGCCTACGATGACATGTCTTAGATAAACAGAGAAGAATTTACAAAGAAAGCGACGAACAAAGCGATTTAAGCTAGAAGCGAAATAAGAAAAGTATGAGTATTCCTTATACTTCCATAAACGAGGTCAACCTTTTTGTTGAATCCGTATACAAGCGGAGTGAGCAAGAGGTGAGATACGTGTTTAATTTTTTGTTAAAACCGCAATTCCTTAATATATTTAATTTATCAACCAGAGCTTTTATGCTACAAGGCTTTTTGCCTGACGAGCCAATATAGTATTATACTTTGTATTGATTTAACCAAGAGTTTTTCTTTTTTCTTATTTGTTGTTTTATTATATTAATTTTTTTATTTACTGTATTTTATTTAAATTGTATTTAATATCTTTATTTTATTAAAGTTTTTATTAAAGTTATATTTTATTTTATTTACAAATGTAGAGTATATTGGCATTCGGGAAAATTGTAGTTATTTCATATTGAATACAATGAAGAAGGAGAAGTAAATGTTGTGTGGCTTAAGTTTTCAGATTCTCTAAAGATTGGCCAGAAAATCGTACAGAAAGTTGATGGACACGTTGCGATTTAAATTAATAAACAATAGTGCAGATCGGACGTAGATCTTCAACTATTCTCCTTAGCAACAATATAAAAATTAAGATTAAGCGTTTACATTTATCTATAGTTTAAATTTAATTATTTATTATTTATTGAAAATTTATTTACATTATTTTAATTATTTTAATTATTTTAATTTTGAAGTTATTATAAAACTATAAACTCTTGCAGCTTTCTTATTGACCAGGATCAGTATACATTAAAATTTCTGTTTAAGTTTTCAATATGCCTAAATCTAATGCAGAGAAATGTAAAGATTATCGTCTTCGTAGGAAAAGAAATAAGGAAAATAAGGATAATAATGAGGAAAATTAGGAAACCATAATGCACTCTAATGCAAAACGTTGTAGGGTTCATTAACTGCGAAGAAAAATGATTCAAAACGGATATGAATTGCCTGCAAATGAAATTTTATGTACTCCGTCAACCTCTAATTTACTTTGCGAACCATCGGCTAAGCCTGTGATTACCGGTAGAAATTTAAATAATTTAAATGTCCCAGCAATAACTAATATTATTGCTAATTGTTCGGTGAAATTAGGACATTTGACCGATTTGTATTGCGCGCCGAATAGGTTAGATAGCGACGGCGTTGAGATATTAAGTTGGTTAGAATTACACCCTAAATAGGATCGGCCACGACTGCCTCAGTTGAGTTATGAGGGCGCGAAGGGACATTAGAGATACATGTAGGACCGCCTTAGCATGCCAGGTACATGTGAGTGCGTCCTGTTGTATGTTGGAGGGATGATGCGTGCGTGGAGCCTTGGTCCCGAGGGCGCACGCGGCAGACCAGATCTGGATAGCGAGAGAAAGTGTTTGTTTCTGGAAAAGGAAAGTGACGCCATATTGGCCTTTTTAAGTGAGAGCTGTGTTGTTCTTTGTGGTGTGCTTCCGAGCTACCGACGTGTAAGTTTGATGGGGTTGTGCATGGACACAACCTCGCTCTTTACTAACTTTGATGGTGTTGTGCAAGGACACAACCGCGCTCTTTACTAAGTTTGAAGGGGTTGTGCAAGGACACAACCATTCTTTTTACCGCGAGTAGCGGTTTCTCTTTACAGTGCTTGCCGGTCTACTAATGTAGGATAGAGTTGCAGCGGTACAGGCTACACCCAAGTTGAGGTTGCTGGCAGCGAGAATAACGCGCATTGAAGAACCGATAATGCGTCTAAGTAGGCGGCGATATTTTGCGTAGTTGTAGCGGAGACAAAGGTAAGGGAGCTCTCTAGTGTAAGAAGAAAGGAGGGGGTACTTTGCGACGAAATAAGTGCATACGTGCTTTATTAAGCTAGTCAACGCGGGCCAAACATCGACCTTTTTTACTAACAGCTTCAAAATTTGATCTAAGAGTAAGTTGACGAAGCTGAATAGAATGGTGCTAATTTTATTAAAATCAACATCCGAGGTTTTGAGAAACAGGGTGAAAAATGGTAAAAAATGGCCTTATCTTAGAATCTAAGCATTTAATCGAAAAAAGTTTTAAACAAAAGTTGTAGAGAATTAAAAAATACATAAAAAATTTTCTATAGTTAAACTTTGTATTTGCAACAATAAGCGAAAAATATTGAAAAATAATAATTGTAGAGTAGGAGGAAAGCAAGTCTTACCCCTCTGTCGGTTTTTACACGCGAGCGCACTAGTATGCTAGTGTGCGTGGGAGCGTCCGTGTGCACTAATACACAAACGAAGGATCTTCGGCAATCTTCGGGACTCTCGGTCTTGAATGGAAGTGCGATTGAGAGAACAAACCAATATTTATCTCTTTTTATTTATCATGCGATAACAAGTATTTTTGTTTTGGCCATCGATTGTTGAGCGTTCTGTATACGAGTGCGAGTGAGAAAGAAAACCGATATTTCTTTCATTCTATTTTTTCATTCGGTAGCCAGAATTTTCATCTTGGCCATCGATCGTCGGGCGTTCTGTATATCTATATATCGGCGTATAAGCGCATCGATCTTATTGTTAAATCGAATCTTGATGCTTATGGCACGTCGTTTCTTTATGTATTGTCAAAAATAATGAACCTTGAGTAAAAAAAAAAATAATTCATTTTAACAGAAAATATTATTAATTAGTTGAGAGTAAAGATAATGAATTAATTTTGTGTCTCGTCATAAAATTAATTAGAATAATTAATTGATATTAATTTTTTGCCTCACAAAAATTTATTTGTATATCAAATTAAATACATATTTGAAAAAGAAGAATTTTATATCCACACATAAAATTAATTCAAGATATATATGAAAGGATATTCTAAAAACGTAGAATTTTTTTTTTGTCTATACATAATTTTAATTCATTTTTATTATGTTATAAGAAAATAGTAATGCATTCTGATTCATCTTCGAAGTCTTAAGAATTATACGAAATAAACTGAGCTGTTATCAAGTGGTGCGTTAGCGTAAGTAGTAACGTCTTCGCTTCTCGCGCTGGTTATTAACGTTCGATTCTTTGTGGGGGAATTATTTTTTTTATAAGTTTTTCTATCCTTAACATTGAGACGGTCAGTGAGTCCAACCTCAGATTTTTTTCAAATTTTGCACAAACGATATAAATTTTATTAAGAAATCAACATTATTACTTGAGTAATAAAATTACTAATTATAAATTAAAAAATATCCAATAAATAACAAAAATTAATTTTTAACGTGCCGAAACGAGAAATTTTTATGATGATATTTACAGGATGAATTTGTAATTTAAGTAATAAATCTTCCTTTATTTGTGCAAGATGTAAAAAAATTTATTGCTTTTAATTTTTTTGTAATAATTTCAATTTTTTCTATATATAATTAGAAATTAGGAAATGTAAAAATAATTTATATAACCTAAGGATAGAAAAATTATAAAAAAAATAATTCCCCCACGAAGAATCGAACGTTAATACCCAGCGCGAGAAGCGAAGACGTTACTACTTACGCTAACGCACCACTTGGTAATTGTTCAATTTTTTTCGTACAATTTTTAAGTCTTCGAAGATGAATCAGAATGCATTACTGTTTTCTTATAACATAATAAAAATGAATTAAAATTATGTATAGACAAAAAATAAATTCCACGTTTTTAAAATATCCTTTCATATATATCTTGAATTAATTTTATGTGTGGATATAAAATTCTTCTTTTTTAAATATGTATTTAATTTCATAAACTAATAAATTTTTACGAGACAAAAAGTAAGTAATTTAAAATTTTATAAAATACATAATTTAATAGGAAAAATATTTAAATTTTAAATTTCGTCTTAAAGAGAATACGTATTCAATTTGATATACAAATAAATTTTTGTGAGGCAAAAAATTAATATCAATTAATTATTCTAATTAATTTTATGACGAGGCACAAAATTAATTCATTATTTTTACTCTCCACTAAATAATAATAGTTACTGTTAAAATTAATTATTTTTTTTTATTCAAGTTTCATTATTTTTGACAATAAATAAAGAAATAGCGTGCCATAAGCATCAAGATTCGATTTAAAAACATAAACAAAGTGATAAGCGGGAAATAGCAGGGATGTAACTCGTTTAGGCACTCGAGTATCGTTTTCCATTCATAACATTCATAATATTCCATTCAATACTTTGATATTCATTCGATACTTCGATAATTTTCCTTTTGATACTTTGTTATCAGGTCTACCTTTTGTTGCATTCTAAAAAATTGTTTTCCTTTTGTTTCATTCTAAAAACGGACAGAACTTTCCGGTAGACCTAATATTTAATAAAAAAAACTACGACCTATTGTTCCAAGTGTCCGAATTCACCACAAATATGTTTACAATGTTTCAACGCACACCATACGAGATAGTATAATGCAATATGTTATCTTATATAAATTTGTAAAATGTATAGTATAATATGTATATTTGTAGTATTTTTATGTTATATATCCTATATTTATATTTCAATACTGATTCAAATAAATTCGTTTTAAAAATCCACCTGAAAGTCGTATTAACTTGAATAAGAAGAGCGTCACCCATATTTGGGTGACGGGGCCTCCACGGAAGCATACCCGTCACCCAGATCTGGGTGACGTGGCGACGAACGTGTTAAATTTCGATTACAGTTTATTTTAGATACTTATGAAATGGAAATAATGAAAATTTCTATTAGTCAATGATCGTGAAATATTAGAGAAGTAAAATTTATCATGGTTTACAACTTTCTACTGTTATTATAAAAATTTAAGCGAAATCTTTGTTGTTTCTTCCTTTTTTCATTTTTTATTCTTTTACCCTTTAGTTCCAATACTCGGTAGAAAATACTGATTCATGGTTCGACATTCGTTACTACGCAGGAGATTCTAGCTTACGTTATCGCTTTGACGCTGAAATAGAGTAAGGATTAAATTTACGCAATATCCATAGACTAAGCGTTACGCTTATAAAACGAACGAAACAATTTATATCCTTTGATCAAACGATCGCGCAAACTTTTTTTGTTCGTTCACGATCGCATAGATCAAATTTTCCGTTCAATATTCCAGATTCATCCGTGCACCTACTACAGCCCATACTATTTTTGCATAAATCTGAATATACATGTTATGGAACATCAGAAGCTTAATTTCACGATTATATTCCGTCGAACGAGTGAGAAGAGAAAAGAAAGAGAATTTGTTTCTTCTCCTGAGAATTCTATAATATCAAGTGATATTTTACAGAGAATATCTATTATAATTTATATTACGAGAAGATCCTGAAAGAAATCTTTAGTGTTAATCTCTTCAGAAGACGTATATTTTGAAGAGGAAAGAAAATAATTGAATTTTCTTAATTAATTTTTTTATCCTATTTCTTTTTTATCGACAGCGATTTAGCAAGCTAGAATAAATCGAAAAAACATTGAATATACAAGAAAGTGATCTTAATTTTTTTTTTTCACGTAGAGTAATTGTAATATAAAACATAATTAAATAAAAATATATATATGTCAATATCCTTGAAAAGGTTATGGTTTTACAGAATATCGTCTAACTATTAACGAGCTATTCGTATAATTAATGCTTCAAGAACATGAGATTAAGAGAATTGTTAATAAATAAATTGTAGCTTAAAATGTTTTTCAAATCATTGTAAAAGTTTATTTCAAATTGTATTCTTGACGTATGAATAATTCTAAGGTACACGTTTTAATTTTATTTTGTTATATCAAACGTGCATTAATGTAGATGTATACATAGCAGATATGACGTTGATACGGAAACGCAAACTGGTTTCAAGTCAAGCTGACGTGGTTGAACCTGTCAATATAACCTGGAATATCAAAACATAAAGGAAGAGAAGAAATCAGTTTTGCATTAATATACAAATTAATGCTTCAGAATTGGATTCTGTGGAAACGTTGAAATTCGTATAACAATCGGGTTAATTAACAAGTGGTTATATTTACCTCATTAAAAGTAATGGTCAGTTACTTCTTATACGTTACTTTGTTTGTGCATTTTAGATTAAACAACCGCAATAAAATATCTTTTTTTAAACTTGTGGATGTTTCACTGAATGCAGTACTATTAAGATAGAGATAAAGGTTTCAGTTGTTCAATCAATCGATATTATGGTAAGATAAACTTTTTTTTTTATTTAAAATGTTAATATGAGATTTTTCACACTTGTTTTGATTATTGGTGTTACTGGATTGAAATTAGAAAAATGTAAACATAAGACTTAAAAAGACTTAATACATAAGACGTAAGAAGACATAAAAGGACTTAAGACATAAGACATAAGACGTAATAATACTATCATAAGGCCTAATAAGACGTATAAAGGCCACTATAGGAACTAATAAGAACTTACTCTTTTCCTTTTTTCCTGTGTTTATATCCTATGCATCGGTCATACTTCCGATGGAGGGGAAAGGAGACGCAGGGCAGTCCTAGTTCTTTTCCGATCCATCATTGGTCATCAACCGTTTTTCTTCCAAGCATAAGTGACGCTTTAGAGTGGGAGCACGTTCAAAGGTTCTCAGAATCCTCCCAGTCTAAACCACCACGTGTTATTTGTTTAGAAACAATTTCCTGATCCTTTCTCTTAAGAGGACTTTATTCCTCAGATTCTATAACGCTACAATCTTTCATCTATCTTCTGTAAACTAAGATTAGAGAGTATCCTGTACTTATCTTAAAATAATATTATTTCTTAAAATATTTCATACAATTATTATTTGTACATTTTATGCAAATGGATTCCCATGTATCGAGCCGCTGCTGTCCCCTCTCCGCTGTCCGGCTGCGCGTTGTAACTTGTCCTCGACCATACTAATACTTATTGAGCAACTGCAACTTATCAAATATACACCCATATCGACAATTTATCATGTACTGTTATTTCAATACAGATTCGAACTGGTCATATAAGAAATTTACTCAATTCAATAATAAGATTCATTTGATTATTTAAAATTTCACATGTAGTCAAAATTACTGCTTTTGGGCAATATAGACATAACATATATATACAGGAAATGTAGGAGGAGGGCAGGGAGGAGGTAAATACAATTATTAATAAACGCATTTATATGTTGTACAAAAAGTCACAAAGTTCTAAGAAATTGTGTCATTATATACATAACTATTGTTCTAATTGAAATTTTAAAGCAGTCAAAATGACTTCCTTAGGTAATCTAGTGTTAAATCGTTTACCAAATAAAATTTTTGATTAAAGTTAGTCAATTTCTGTTATTTTTTTATAGTTTTTGAATTATAATATAAAATCAGAAAATGATCGGATTTTCAGGAATCTACAATATTTTACATGTTTAAAATATCACAACTTTAGAAATTTCTGAATATAGTGTATTTCCTTATGAATGTTTACCAGAGATTGAGTATCCGAAAAAATTACTTTAAATATTTAAAAACTATTTTTAGAATCATTTTCAAGGAAAAATTTAATTTTACTTATTCGTCAAAAGTATTTACATTTACAAACTATTGAGTTTGCAAACTCCGCCTGCATGATCGATGGAACATCGAAATCAGCGATCATGTTGCCGGTCCTAAGCCCGGGAAAAGGAGGAAGGTTGTTGGGTCAGGCTAGCTCCCTACCCAACGTAAAAAAGGAAATCTGCTCAAAAGGACAAAAGTATGCCTCGGAAAAGGACGGATTTAACGATGACGACCCATGCAAGTAAAAGGAATAAAGAATGGAAGAAAAAACATATATTGCGCTTGGCTACCTGGAATATAAAATCATTGAACAACAAAGACCAGGAGACCCTGAAGGAACTAAAAGACAACAATATTGATATTTGCGCCTTACAAGAAACAAAAAAGAAAGGCAAAGGGCAAATACAATATGACGACTACCTGGTGATATAGTGGAGTCGAAAAACAAACCAGGGCAAAAGAAGGGGTAGTCATCGCAATATCAAAAAAGTATCAAAACAACATAAAAGAATGCATGTACATATCTTCACGAATCTTGTTAATAAAAATGGAGGCGGAAAGCCAAAAACTAAATGTAGTGTCAATATATGCACCCGAAGATAACAAACCAAAAGAAGAAAGAGAAGCCTTTATGACCAACTACAAAATTTAGTCGGATCATTACCAAGTAACCAACAAATGATAATCCTTGGAGATTTCAACGCTCGCATCGGAAATGAATAATACCTGGAATAAAACAAAGGTTCAACGAAAACGTGTTAAATGACAATGAGAACTAATGACACAACTATGCACATTTAACGAGCTAAGGATTAATAACACATTTTACAATCATAAGGAACAATATAAATTTACATACAGCAACACCAGAGGCTTCAGGTCTACAATTGATTACATTGTTACTAACAGATACGTCCAACCAAACCAAATACTAGATGTTAGGACATTAAACTCCGCGAATGTAGGAAGCGATCATAGCCTGCTATTAGCAAAAATAAGAATGAAGTTTAAACCCCAAAGGAATCTTGCACGAGCAACTCAAGAATCGAAAATAAACATCGAGTCACTATGGAACTTACCAACCAAACAACTATACGAGAACAGGTTGAAAGAAAAAATCGAAAAAGACCCAATAAAAGAAGAAGATAACATAAACATAGCCTGGAAGAAACTAAGAACCAACATTTAGAAGCTGCATACGAAGCCCTGGGAACACGAACTGTAAAAAACCGGGCTAGAATGATCAAGACTCCTTGGTTCCGCCCAGAGATTAAGGAAATATGCAAAAAAAAGAAAATGGCATACCTTAACTATAGGACATTACGAACACCTGAATCATACGAAATGTATAGACGAATCGGAATCAAGCAGCGACATTAGTAGGCAAACAAAACAACATCATTGGGAGATTTTTTCGAAGAGAATGGAGAGTGACTTCTATGGACTACAAAAACAAATCTGGCGATTTATTAGAAATCAAAGAAAGGAGGTCAACGAAATGATCGAAACAAATCAGATCACAAGAGAAACCTGGATTAGTTACTTAACAGAACTCTATAAATCAGAAGAACCTCAAGTGGAACTAAATACGCCAGAAATAGTAACTAAAAACGACATACAAATTGAGTCCAGTGATGTAGAAACAGCTATTCGAAAACTAAAGAATAGGAAGAGCTCAGGGCAAGATGGCATCCCAAACGAATTACTAAAATATGGTGGCCAACGTCTCACACAACAGTTAACATTCCTAATCCAAAAAATACTATGCCAACACAAAATACCTGATGAATGGCGAACCAGCACAACTATAGTTATGTTTAAAAAAGGAGACAAAAAACTACCTACAAATTACAGGGGAATAAATCTTTTAAATACTTCATTAAAACTAACAACAAAAGTCATAACGAATAAAATTAACAGCTTAACGAATCTAGAAGACGAACAACAGGGATTCAGATCAGGTAGATCATGCACAGACGCGGTTTTCATCATAAGACAGATAACAGAAAAATCAATTGAATACAACAGACCAGCATATATGTGTTTCATTGATCTGGAAAAAGCATTCGACCGGGTGCAATTAAAGGATGTTATTTACCTCCTTTATAACCGACAAATTCCGAATAATCTTATTAAGACCATAGAGAACATCTATAGAAACAACAAGATCCAAGCAAAGATAAATGGTGCCTTGACTGAACCGATTGATGCAGGTCGTGGTATCCGACAAGGGGATTCCCTAAGTCCCCTGCTTTTTAACATCATCATGGACGAAATAATAAGAAACGTAAGACTGCTAAAAGGATATAAAATGGGCAGCGAAGAAATAACCATCCTATGCTATGCTGATGACGCTGTATTAGTGGCCGAAAATGAGGATGATCTACAACGTTTACTACACCGATTTAACTGCATAGCCAAATCATTCAACATGAAAATATCGGCCCAGAAAACAAAATGCATGACAACATCGAAGACACCGTTAAGATGCAAACTGGAAATTGAAGGGAAGGTTATTCAGCAGGAAATGAGATTTAAATACCTAGGAATAGAAATCTCAGGATATGGTGATGTCGAAGCAGAGGTAAGAGAACAGACAACGAAGGCATCCAGAATAGCGGGTTGTTTGAATGACACAATATGGCGAAACAAAAACATTGACATTGAGACCAAAGCAAGAATTTACAAGGCAATGGTAAGACCTATTATGTCATATACCGCAGAAACTCGACCAGACACGGCGAAAACGAAACAGTTACTAGAGACAACCGAAATGAGAGTGCTTCGCAGAATAGTTGGAAAAACACTGCTGGATCGAGAGAAGCGAAGATATAAGAAGAACATGCAAAGAGAAAAATATCAACGAATGGATACTAAAAAGGAAAAAAGAATGGAATGAGCACATCAGTAGAATGGACAACAGAAGAATTGTCAGAATTGCACGGGATAAGTCACCGGCAGGCCGCAGAAGCACGGGACGCCCACGAAAACGATGGTGCGACAATTTAACAGTGCAATAGGCAGAAAAACGTCGTTAAGGAACAGGCAATTTGCCTAAACTAAAGAAAGAAGAAGAAGAAGATCAAATTGAATACGTATTCTTTTTAAGACGAAATTGAAATTTTAGTATTTTTCCTAATAAATTATATATTTTATAAAATTCTAACCCTTTACGGTCGACGACATTTTCGGCCAGGTGAGGTGGTAGGGATAGGTACAATAAAATTACCTTCTACATAAAATTTCTTATAAAAATGTTATATTTTGATAGTTCGTCTATATTTATACTATTAAGAATAATTTTGTAATTCTAATCTCTGTATTTTACTTTGGTATGATAATTTACAAAACATTGTCCAAGATGCATTCTTGGTTTGTCTGGACATGTATCGCAGTATAATGTTGTTTCGCGTCTTCCACCTGGTATGTTTCGGATGGAACAAACTTTACAATTTCTTTTTGTGCCACTCAGCATTACGTGGAGCTTTCCATTGAGCCGAATCTCATCCGAACTGGAGGTCGATGTTGTTGGTCTTCGCGTCTGCTGAAAATCTTCTTTCATCTGCTTCACTAATATTTTCGGAATTGCAAGTGATTAAGTGGTTGCTCGTTTTTCTGCTTTTTAACCAATTTGTATAAAATATAAGAATTAATTATGCAAATTTCTAATCCCCAAAAAATAGCTTGCTCCACCATTTCAGTGTTTTACGCATAAAACAGTATGTCGAGGCATAATGATCTGACATACCAGAATTCAATACCCAGAATTCATTTTCGAATCTTCTTTCATTCTCGTTTGTGTTGCATATCTATTCGTTTCTCTAACTATTATTTCAAAAAAATTATCACATAACACTTCTTGGAAAACACACAGAGGTTTTCATTTATACCCAATCTTTGTAGAACTGAATAATTAATATCGAAAGTTGCTGTAATTTGTTTTATATTGACAATATTTTCCTCTTTCCAATTCCCCATTCATCCTCTGCGTAAGAATCTTCACTGCTCGAAATATAATAGGTTTTGCACGTTTACGCACTCTTCGTTAAATAGAGCTAGCTTCACTTGAATCTGAAGCATCACTTGAGAATACCCAATAGTGTGAACACTTTGATGACCATTTTCAACTTTATTATTACCAGTAGAGCAGCCTAATAGACTTTCGTGGTCACTTTCATATAATGCATTCAATTCAAACATGTTGAGATAACTATTTCTGATTTTTATAAAATTCCAGATATGTCCTATGGCGTTCAGCGTGCGAGCTCACTGCTATACTAATTACCGTTCTCATTGCGATTCTTGACGTTTACTTGTTTGCCGATGCAATTTTGTTATAGGTACTGTTGAGAGGGGTAATGTATCCTGAACAGTCTAAACAAAACAGCATCGATGCACGAGCGAAACAGCTAAAACCTAATAATATACTGTCCGGTGTTAGCCAAAGACTGTTCTTAACGTCTCGGAGACGTCAAAGTCCGGCAATGGCACATGAAATAAATGACGTCTCTCAGACATCACTTTCTGAGGATTAGGTCAATAGCATTGCTTTTGCAATATTGTATTTGACACAATTTGCAACAGTATTTTGTTTCGCTCCTTTTTCCATTGGACAGACAGACTTTACATTTTTTTGTTAGGAATTTCTTTATGGCTTTGCCTATTATTGGCTCAAGGGTTTGTTGTTCCATATTACCTTAGAGTCTATATAGCGGGTCGATTCGTACATAATCTCTTGTATTTATAATACTTTGTTCAATATCCATAATAGTAGTTATTGAGTTTTTTCTTCCGATATCCATAATTGCATCATAGCAAGTAAAAAATCTTTATATTTAATTTTCTTGTAATTACAAAAATTATTAATTTTAAATGCATTTGAAAGGCCGCATAAATTAGAGATAGTACCATCCCTTTCGGCCATTTAATTTTCTTCTCAATATTGAATAACATGACAGATATTGATTAGTAAGAATAACGCCGTTCGTCAATAAATTGTAATCTACAATGCATTTCGGTTTTCTCGTGATTTTTTGTCTTGAAAATAAGATATCTCGTCTCCTGTACGTAATGTGTTAATAAGGTAATTTTAATGTTTTTGACTCTATCTAAAAACTTATGCATCTTTTTGACGATTTAGACACTAATTTAGTGTCCCAAGGAAATAGAATGATCTATCATCTCCAATTACAACAATAAATTAATGGCGAGCAATAAAGTAATACAATAAAATATAAAATATGACTAGAGAGCTATTCCCGAAAAGCTCGAACCTGTCGTTGAACCTGTCAAAATAACTTAATAGCCTCTAGTTGACCCTCTTCAGCTACAGTTAGGTAGCTGAATTCCCGGGTCCTACCTACTTATAATTAAAGTTTCACATTCGCCCCAAAGAATATAGATAGGAGAAGAATAAATAGATTAAAATTATACATATAATTATACATTTAATTATACAAATAATTAACTTACACTATACTTTATTATAACTAAGTCCTCGTGTGGTCCTCGTGTGGTCTTCTTCGTAATTAACCTCCAAAAAAAAAAAAGGTATAGGTAATAAAAAGAAAAGTAGGCCTGGAAACGAACCTGAAAAGAAAAAGAAAAGATTATTTTAGTTTTACAAAGATGTTATAGTGATCCATGGTATCTATAAAAACATGCAAGTGCATTAATAATAATTTTTCTCACACCAACATAAAACACGGAATGCATGTGAATAGAATTTAAGCAACATCGATGATTTTACTGAAAAGTAACACACTGTAGTATAATTGCAATATATACACATACGGAGATTACAAATTATGAATATTTTCAATTTAATAATTTTGCAGTCCACCTAGAATATAGTACAATAAAAATAACTGTTTATAATTGTAGGTAGGTTGATACCATGGTATCTGTAAAAAAAGAAAATTGATTAAAAATAACTATAATACATGTGGAACCAATAAACGGATTAAAATACTTCGAGTTCTTTCTGAAATAATTATCTTCTATTACCGTTTACCATCACTTAGTCTTTTTTTAATCCACTTCCTCTTCCTCTTGAACGGAATTTCGCATCGTCTCTATGGTATTTATTGCTAAAGAAAACTAGAGAAAAAATAAGACTTTCAAGATAGAACTTTCCGTGATTTTGTACTGTTCCATGGTATCTGTAAAAATAATTATGTCATACTACCATTTACCATAACTCAATTCTCTTTTGATTCGTTTCTTGCTTCTCTTGGACGGAGTGTTGCATTGTCTCCTTACTCATTCTGCCAATAATATATTAAAAAAGGGTCGTTTGGTGTGGGTGGAATTTTTGGTAAGGACATGATTCTATCCTAGGGAGTAAGATAGATCTTCGTGTGGTCCTCGTGTGGTCCTCGTGTGGTCCTTCTCCTATTGAATCTGCAACAAAAGAAACAAAGGCGTATGGAAGAAGAAGAAAAGCGGGCCTGGAAACGAACCGAAAAAAGAAAAAGAAAAGATTATTCTAGATTTGCAAAGATGCCATGAATATCCATGGTATCTGTAAAAACATAGAAGTGCATTAACAATAATTTTACTTACGCAAACATAAAACGATGAATGCATCTGAAAAGAATTTAAGTAACATTGATTATTTTAATTGAAAACTAAACACTTCAATAATTTCGATACATGCACATACGAAAATTACATTTTTTTTATTTTTATAGATAATAATTTTCAATTTACATTAAATAAAGTAAAATAATACAAAAAGTATGCAATTATGGGTTGTTCCATGGAACCTACAAACAAAGAAAATGCATTAAAAATAATTATAACACGCGTACCATGCTACGGGGAGAAAATAAATATAATAAAATTATACATTTAATTATACTAATTATTGTCTTATACTATATTTTATTATAACTAAGCTCCTCTTCTAGTCTTTGTGTGGTCCTCCTCCTATATAACCTGCAACAAAAAAGACAAAGGGATAGGGAAGAACAGAAAAAGTGGACCTTTTAATGTGAAACTTCTTACATCCGAATAAAATTGAAACGAAAGAAATGATCAAACAGAGAACGATTTTTAAAGAACCTAATTCTTTGGCCCCACCCTATAAGTTACATCCAAAAAATTTTACATTAATTATGGAGTATGAAGAGAAAAGTTGGAATACCAAATAAGAAAATTAATATCGATGGGTGCATCTAAATAGAATTGAAGTAACATCGGAGATTTTACTGAAAAGTAACACCCCATAGTATAATTTTCAATGTATGCACATACAAGGATCATATAAGTTACGAATATTTATATTGAATAATTTCCAATCCATCTAAAGTATAATTTGCACTGATCCATGATATCTGTAAAAACATTGAACGTGCATTTTAACAATGATTTTTCTCACGAGAGATGCAATATTAAGTAATAAACATATTAAAATACTACCGTTTACCATAAATAAGTCGACTTCTGGTCCCCCGTTACATAATTCATCCTGTCAATAAAATATTTGAAAAAGGATAGTTTGGTGTGGGTGGAATTTTTGGTAAGGACATGATTCTATCCTAGGGAGTAAGATAGAATCAATGCTCGCGTGGGCAGGGTCGCATCCCTGAAGTAGACCTTTCTTCGCAAAGAAAGAATCTACCCGCTACCCATTGAAAAAAATACTGGAAACGAACCTGAAAAGAAAACAGAAAGATTAGTTTAGATTTGCGAAGAATCAATTAATGCATCGAAAGCATATTCCTTTTCTAGATCAAAATCTAATACTTACTAATAGATTGGAATTAATCATATCCTGAAACAAAATAAAATGAAAATTAATTCAATACATAATATAATAATTGATTAAATCCTAATACCTAAAACAAGAAAAGAGACATTAAAAAACATTATAACATAATTAGTTTCTACGAATGAAATAAGAATGAAATGAAGAATGAAAAGTGGGGAAACTGTGTGTAATAGGAAATTAGAAAATGATATGATATTGGGGCGGGAAATCGGGAATGATATTGTACTCTATCATGATTTTAAAGTATTTTCTATCTTTTAAATGAAATATCATTTATAAAATTAAATTTTCGTAATACTCGATTTATTTTAGGAAAAATTATGTTTGGTCTTTGGTGGGTGGCATAGCAAATCCAACGATGGTCACCTGTAACAAAAAGAAAACTATTTTAATTATTACCATTCTTAATAACATTATAAATTATTGACGAGCAAAACAAAAAATAAAACAATAAAAATATCAAATGACCAACGAGCTATTCTCAAAAAATTTAACCATGCTGTTGAATTTGAAAATAACTCATTAAGTCTGTAGTTGCCCTCTTGAGCCACAATTAAGTGGGGGCCTCTTCGGCTTTAGCCTCTTCTTTCTTCAAGCCTACTGTCGGACATTCCCTACGTGCGAGCATGAAAAGAATCTTTGACCAAAAACGTCAATCGTTCCAAAAAGTATTCGCATAATTTGGCATATTAAAACGATTAATGATATAGAATTAGAATCGTCTCTGATTCTATATAATAAAAAAAACCTAACCGACCCTAACACAACCCTGAAAAATAAATGTGATTAGTAAAACATCCTGAGCTTTTTACATAGAAAGTAATTATTACCTTTTGGTCGAGAGATATCTCATCGCCGTAAGGAATATTATTAACTATGTAAAGTATCGATTCTATTCTAATACCAAACCGTTATAATATGCCAAATTATGGTCGTACAATTTAGAAACGACTTAAAGACATTTTCACCCAATTACTCTCAACTGCTTATAACACTAATATAAATGAAATACATTTCACATTACAATATTTATATGAAATAATTCAATTTATTTTTTTTCATCATACATCTTTTGCAAATAATTCCGATGTTCGTTAAGGGGGTGACTCTATTTATTAATTATTACAAAATGCATTCGCGTTTCCCGTTAGCTATCCTAGCTCGTGGACAATCAACGAACTTAAAAGTTCATCGATTGTGCACATATTACATGTGCACATTTAATCGAATGTCCGAGCAGTTAATTATGCTAATCGATGACCTAATAACACTTCGCACTATTACTATCGAGTAATATAATCGAATTGAAATAAAAATAATACTAAAAATGCCAATGCATTTCTTTGCAATATTTTTATTTAATTATTCTTTATATTGAATTATATGAAGCATTTCAAAGATTAAATAATCGCGATAGTGCGAAGTGTTAGTTATAATACTTAAAACTAAGTATCAATTCATCAAAGGTTTTGCGGATTTGATTTCGACTCTATCTCGTTCGAGATAGAATCGAAATAGAAATGAATTTCTTAAATGGTTGCAAATCCTTTGAATCATGATACATAATGCAATTACAGAATTGTCACAAAAAAATTTACAAGTCAAGCAAGATAGAATAAAAAGATAGAATTTTGTGACAATTCCGTATAAAACCCGGAGGTGGGGACTCGCACTGAAAAGTGCAAGTATGCCACGTGCCATTCCGGGGTCCTACCTACTTATAATTAAAGTTTCACATTCGCTCAAAAAAATACACATGCATACCCACCCACACACTCCACGGTTCTCACACATACCACCAGGGTGCAAAAGCCTAAACTAGAGAGCATGCCCGGGGCACCTCCGACACCCTACTTCAAACGCGTTTTCTAAATTTATGGGAGTACGTACCAATTGCTTTAATCGTCTGTCAAGGCTAGTGATTATTGCATAAATTAGTAATGCAAAAATACAAGTATAAACTAGTATATATGCATACTAGTTTTATACGAGTATATCATAGTTTCCACAAATAAATGCGGTAACTCTACCATGCAAAACGATTGTTAAAAAAGAAAATTTCGTATCGTACGCGTGACTCTACAAGTTATTTTTATTCAATAACTTTAAAAAACAATAAGCGCGGTATTACGTATCGCGAAACGATGTACAATGCACATTCCTAACCGCACACACATGTGCAATGTACACCGTGCAATCACTAGCACAATGACAGACGCCAAATGGGGGGAAAAACTTAAAACTAAAAACCTATACTAACCATTTCTCACCCATACGTGTAACACCTGGGCACACGCATAAATGAGAACGCAGAAAGTATAGGGAGAGAAACGGGGATTAGTATATTAGTTGCTGAAAATCCTAATCTAAGATTTGATTAATGTATAATAAAAAGTTCTTTCATATAATCTAAGCGGGCTATGACTCTACAAGTCATTTATAATGACTTTTAAAAAGATTTTAAGTATTTAAAAAAAATAATAAAAATCTCGGAAGACTCTTTCGTTAAATGGCTGTTCTAATGAAAGAACTGGGCTTTGAGCCACCATATAACAGCTAGAGTCTATCCGTCGCGAATGGGTTTGTCTTCTTGCTCATTTTTTGATTATATCGAAAAATAAAATCGCGATTAAATAAACTCAGTACGAAGCAATGCATGTAAGACATTTATTACATGCTTTATTGGACGAAATCGAGTAATTAATACTCGATTTCACCACTACTAAACGCGAACGAAACACGTAATAAAAAAGAAAAGTGCATTAATTAATTGCACTGTTAATTAAATAATTTAACCGATGAGACAAGAAGACCTATCCTGAACTAATAATATAGCATACAATAAAATATACAGTTTTCATGAGCAATTTCAAAAAAGGAATAATCCTTTTTTGGAATAACTCATTGCTCGTCAATAATTTTTTGGAATAATTACAACCAGTAACTCGTGCCGATTGGGACCTTTCATCCTCGGCATGATTGAACACCGGAGGGACTTTAAATTTTTACTTACGACCTGCTAACTGTTATATTACATATATGTGGCATTTTAAAATAAAATGACGCATGTATTCAATATGAACAATAGCATTAGAAGTTCTGCGGTGGCTCCAAAACACTCCTACTTCGTAGCAAATGGTGCAGCTGCATCCCTCGTCCATCAGACCCAACGGAGAATTCCTCGATGCACTTTTCCTCGTACTCCCGTGACTCTAATATCGCGGTAAACGAATATAAGAAACTATAAAAGAGTTTCTTATCGCGAAACTGAAATTTTTCTTAAACGGCGAACAACACTAAATCTACATACGCAATACGATTTGAATTTAATTTACGCCCGGTCACTGACTCTACTTCGCGATTAAAATGTTACTTTAATTATTCGTACAAACACTGATTCTACAATCAAATTCAAAGACTGCATTGCACGCAGTCAATGCAAACACAAAAATTTCACTCCCGATAGGCGGTCACTTCACTGATGCACTTCACTGACACTACTTCGCGAACAGTCTGTACGACTGTTTTCAAATTAAAAAACTATAATTTTATACGAACAAACTCTAATGCAATTAACTGCATTGCTCGCAGTTAATTGAATATATAAATCTCAAAAATAACGCGAACACGAACGCGAAACGCGACCGAATTTATTATTAACGAACGATCGTGCTTCTAATCCGTGATTTTAATTATATTAATACGATCAAACACTCTCGTTACATTGCTTCGCGCACGAATTGCAATGACGTTCCGAAACAGAAAATGAAAAAGAACGATTAATATCGTCGTCGTAATCAAAAACTATTAAAAATTTATCATAGAAAATGTTTCATAGAAAAATATACTTACTTCTAATCTTCATTGATGAATGCACGATGGGTCTCTTACCCTTAGGGTGACGATGACCGAATGCACTGACTCTACTCCGCGATCAAAATTTTATTTTAATTATTCGAACAAACATGACTCTACTTCGCGATCAAAATTTTATTTTAATTATCGTACGAACATGACTCTACTTCGCGATAAAAATTGTATTTTAATTATTCGAAAAAACTTGACTCTACTTCGCGATAAAAATTGTATTTTTTAATTATTCGTACAAACACTGACTCTAATTTTTACAAATGCATTGCGTGCAGTTCAAAAATCAAACACCAAAGCTTGCTTACCTTTCTAAAAAGAAAGAAAATAAGAAAACTATTAGTATCATTGTTACCATTTAAAAATTACAAGTAATTATTAAAGAAATGTTTAATAGAAAAATGAATTTACCTTCTATCTTGATTGATGAATGCCCGATGGGTCTCCTATCCTTAGGATGACGATGCCGTAGATGGTTCCAACGAAAATCAGAAACTTACGTGTTTCTTATCGCGACCACGACACTGATTCTAATTTTTACAACTGCATTGCACGCAGTTCAAATATCAAACACTAGCACTAACACTTATCCTTCTGAAAAGAGAGAAAAGAACAAAACGATTAGAATTATTATTATAGTTTAAAAATTATAAGTAATTATTAAGGAAATATATTTAATAGAAAAATTAATTTACCTTTTATCTTCAGTGATGAATGCCCGATGGGTCTCCTACCCTTAGGATGACGATGGCACACGTATAAACCGAATAAAAGAAACTTTCGGAGTTTCTTTACCCGAAAAATTTCCGATTTCTGTTTAACGATGCAAACACTCGAGTACCTCATTGCCTACGCGCTCGATTGCAATGATGTTCTGAAACAGAAAATGAAAAAGAACGATTAATATCTTTGTCGTAATCGAAAACTATTGAAAATTTATCATAGAAAATGTTTCATAGAAAAATTATACTTACTTTTAATCTTCAGTGATGAATGCCCGATGGGTCTCCTACCCTTAGAATGACGATGGGTGGACGGTAACGAAAATAAAAAACTATAAAAAAGTTTTTTATCGCGAACGCGACCGAGACGTGTTTTACCGACCGCACTGTACGTCAAAAACGTCTGAAAGAATGCACAAGATTAGTGTTCCTAGAAAATAAATCGAGTATTTTAATGTAGGATATAATATGAAGGTAGTATTAAAGGGAAAACAATGTAATGAATTGTAATATGATATTAATTAGAAAAATGAAAGAAACTAATTACAATTATAATGTTTATTGTAAGCGGTCTTTGGCTAGATTTTACTTCCAATGAATGTTTAACATATAAAATATGTTAAAAATTATACTGAAAGTAAAATACCATTGCCCAGGTCTAACCACGAGGAGGTAACTGCTTCTGAAGACCCGGGATGTGCATCCTGAAGATGTCCCCATCCGAATTAAGTCGAAACCATAGAAATGAAAGTCCCAAAAGGGAAATCCTTGAAATTATTATCGAGAATGAAGAGAAAGTGGAATACCAAATAACAAAATGATAAGCGAAAAGTGAAAAATGAATAGAATCGAAATATTATGGAACCTGTGAACAAATAAAATACATTAAAAATAACGGTGTAGTCCTCGTGCTGTCCTGGTGTGGTCCTCCTCCTGTGTAACCTGAAACAAAAAAACTTATACCAGTATTTGATAGTGAGGCATTAGATCAAGACAAATGTCATATGACAAAGAAAATTGAATGCTGATTGTTATGAATCTTAATCTATTAAAACAAAACTGTCGTAAAATTGATGATAAACTTACGAAATTAGAGTCGAGGAGAAATCGGAAATAAGGATTTTCTCTCGGAACCGGAAGTAAGGTTCCTCTCTGGGAACCGGAAATAAAGGTCCCTCTGGGAACCAGAAGTATGGGTCCTTCTGGGAACCAGAAATAGGGTCCTTTCTGGGAACCGAAAGAAGGGTCTCCTCTGGGAACCGGAAATAGGGGTACCTCTGGGAACCGAAAGTATAATATTTTACATGCGTACGTAAGTACACACACCAGTTTTTTATCTGTCACTCAAGTAATCCTTCAAACCTTTCCCCATCATTGGCCCTTATATCCTTACCCCTCCTCCTCCTTCTTCTTCAGTGTATTATTACATTCTAGTATTAACTTATTCTTATTTTTCTGTTGAATCTTGAATTATACAACAATCTTGATACAACACTCTAATCGAAGTAACACTCTGATATAACACAAGAGTAAATTGGTCTTTGAAAACTTGAAAATATTGTATTCTAAGTAGAAAAGAATTATTCCATACACTAATATCTTATAATATGGATCTGGAAATAGCAATTCTAACCTCAATATGGATGCTTCCACTTCAAGCATGGAGTGAGATATAACAAATTTAAAAAATCGGTGTGTGTACTGTGTACTTATGTACGCACGTAAGAAGTTATACTTCTTTTGCGTACCAAAATAAATATAGCATCAACAATCTCAAAAATAACCTCAAAAAAATAAGTTTAATCTTATTTATTTATACATGAAGAAGAAGAAGGGTTTAAATAAAATAAGAAATAAAATAAGAAATAAAAAAAGAGGAAGAAGAAGAGAAGGCAACTTCATGCCGCATACTTGAAATCGCTTTGCCGCGCGTTGTAAATACCGACAAACTTCATGGCGTCGTTTTTCCAGACGCTCGGAACAAAATCACTCCCATTACATTTTCCCCAACGCGTCAAAAGAAATATAACTTCAAAAATATTTTTTACAGGCTTTTTAACATCGTCGAATAGTGTAAAATTTGCTAAACATCTGGTCGCCAACATCAACTCCACCAATATATTGATTGTAATCTATTACTTCGGTTGGTTATAAACTCTTTTCTCCAGTATATCGTTTCCGTTTCCCTGTTTCAGCAAAATTTAAATCGTGCATAGTAGTTAGCATAATGACATCTTTCTTGTCCTTTCACTTTATAGCTGCTATCTCTTTTGTACTAAATATAACAGCTTCCCTCTTTTGTAGCAGGTGTGATTTTAATTCTGGAAGCATTCCTTTCCTATTTATTCTCGCTGTTCCACATACATATGTTTTCATATTATATATTTCTCGGTATAATGTTGGTGAACTGTACCAGTTATCAATGAATAAGCAATATCCCTTTTGCAATAATTGACTCTCTTTTAACAAATTGATTACAACATTTCTACCAGCAGATCCTGTATTAGTTTTATCTTTTCCTATATATAAATTGATATTATGTATGTATCGTGATTGTGAATTACAGAGTTTATAAAACTTGACACCGAATCTCGCGCGTTTTGTTCAAATAAATTGTATATAATGTAAACGACTTCTACATGACATAAGTGATTCATCAATTGAAATGTTTTATTTTGGACATACATGCGAATGAAAGTTTTCTTTACAATTTCAATAACTTCTCGAATTTTAGTCAGTGCGTCATAAGGATTATTTGTACTGGAAAAGTGTTAATTTTTTGAGATAGAAATAAATCGGTTACAGCTCATGATATTCTTAAAATACGGAGTTTCTATACTTTTATTTGTCGACCAATAGCTTTGAATCGTGGGCTTGGAAATTTTACTCATTAAAATATTTAAGGCAATCAATACTTTTAATTCGCCCTCTTCAAGAGGTATAAACCTTGCGTCGCTTGCACCATATTTATTTATTTCAATTATTTTTGTAATTATTCATTGTTAAAAAATATTCAAAACCTTCTTTCTCGACAGACTCAGTGTATTTACGGTTGCACCACCCGCAATTGAAAAACGATGTAAAATGTGAGTATGATTTTCGGCTTTCAACACGTACTTTTCATTTATAAAATTGTCGCACTGTTCATTTTCGCTATCATCCCTTAATGAAATCCTCCGGCAACGTTTTCTAGGACGTCGTACCTCAATACTTGAATCCGAATCAGGATACTCAAAATCCATTAGGACAACTAAATTTTAGGTTATATTATGAAATAAGATTGTTTTCCTAACTTTCATTCTTAAATTTAAATATAGATTGACAGCACCTACTCATAGCGGTAGTTTGAAAGATTTTCACAGAAAAAGTAAAACATCTTTACAATACACTAATGTAAATTGAACTGAAAGAACCTAACGCTCTCACAAGTGTTTAAACATTGTCTGTCGCAATTAAAGGATATTTTGCAACTGGTAAAAAAAAGTGACGTAGGCACGCGGAATATTCCGCGCTCGGTGAGAGCTGACAGTCGCGGCCCGCGGATTATTCCGCGCTTGGATGCAAATGGGTTAAAAACTATTGCGAAAAACGATATACGGTACACTACCTAATACGAACATAGCAAAGTACATCGTGCAACCACTAGTACAATGACAGCCGCTAATAAGAGAAAAATTTTAAACTGAACCTATGCTAGCTATTTTTTACCCATACGAGTAGCACCTGGGCACACTCCTAGATGGGAAGACAGAAAGTCTAGAGGAGAGAAACGGGAGATTAGCTCCATTAGAAGCTTAAAATCATGATCTGAAAAACATGATTAAAAACACATAAATACATAACACATAAATACATTTCTATAAAATTCATATAAGCGGACTAGGACTCTATAGGTTATTTGATTTTAACTTTTCGTTTGTAAGAAATTTTGAATTTAAATTTTTAATAAGTAAGAATTTTAAAAAAAGAAAAAGAAATATATAAATATATGTAGGAAATATTTTTAAATCCCTACAGATACTCTGACTTACTTTATTATCTTATTCTTTACTATACTACCCTTAAACCCTTACACTTTTCGTCGTAACGCTTTTTGATATACTTATAATATACTCGTAAATACTCTTCTACTCTTAGACTTCGACTCTTGAACTCTTATACTCTTTAAACCCTTAACTCTTAAATTCTTAGACTCTTAAACTCTTAATTTCGTTATACTCTTTTACTCTTCATACTCGTCAGCGCTTACAACTCCTTACTCGTTAACTTGTCAAAACTCGTCAAAAACTCTTACTCATCCCTCATTCTCTCACCTTATATCCCTTTTCTCCCTCTTTCTCTCCTCACACTCACGCTCACTCGTACCCTCTCGTTCCCTTCACGCTATGATATTACGCGCTATTTTCTTATATTTTTCTTTACCTGCCGAATATTCGATAATGATCGTTCCCGAACTTTCGAACAACAGCAAGCATCCTCTTAGCAACTATCATTTCTTGACTTATTCGACTCTTGGTGTTTTTATTTACGTTTCTTCTGATCTATGCCTTTATTCCTATCAGAGATATGTCTAAATTAATCTATGATCGTTCTCGAATATTAGACAGCTTTCTTTCTTCTATTTCAAATCCCACAGGTATTATTTTTTGGTATCTGTAGATTCGCGATCGCTGCTTTCCCACGTGGTATAAATACCTGGTTTATTATTAGGAACATATTTTCTGGATCGTTCTTTGGAATATCACGGATTTTCTTTCGCCAATATTTATTTATAAATATTGAGTATTTTTGTTTGAGTTGTTGTTTAACCTCCGATAGTGTGTCTTTCAGCATCGTAAGTTCTGGATTATCATGATATTCGAACCTCCCGTACGCCCGATTTATTCTCGTTATGAGATAGCTTTTTGTCTTCTGTATTTCTCTTATGCGTTCATTCGAGTATGCTTCCATTGAGTCTCGGTGTTTTATTTTCGATTCTGTTGAGTGTATTGCTTTTTTAATGGCCTCGTTCATCACTGCAAGATAGCTGTTTATTTCGTGGTTCGATAGGTTCCTATCTCTGGGAATCTTTATTCTACAATAGTTATTTAGAAATCTCCGAAATTTGTCCCAGTCGGTTCGTCTGTAATTTAAAGAATGTGAAATGTCCTGCTCTTCTAGAGTAAAGAGAGTATATTTTTCTTTAGAGGTCGTCATCGATACCGCGTTGTGGTCGCTATCGTAGGGTAGGCATTTCAAATTTCCGTCTTTGTCGGTGTTGTGGAACTCTAATATACATTCCGCTATACAGATATCTATGTATGAGTTTCTCTGGGAAATGAAGGAATATCCGTGCTTCTTAGACCAGCTTTATACTCTACGTCGTTCTATTGCAGCTAATTGAAGATAAAGGTTCCTCTTGCGTTGCATGTGTTATTTTTCCAGTGTTAGTTTTTCTCGTTCAAGTCGCCTGCTATTACGTAGTAGTTATTCGATGCTTCCAGTTTCAGGTATTGGAATATTTTCACGAACTCGAGATAGAATTCCTATTTGTGGTTACCTGCCGCGTAAGCCGCAATTATGTATATCGAAACGCCATCGGTGAGGTTGAGTTTTATCACAGTTGTTTCTATTATTTTCGAGTTAGTAAGTGCTTGCAGACTTAATTTGTGTACCTGATATTTCTTTTTATTGCTATAGCGGTACCCCTACCTTGAATGGAGTTTGGTTTGTCGTTCTTATGATGTCGTAGTTTAGAATGATATTTTATGGATGTTGTTAAGTTTGGTTTCACTTATGAGAATGATGTCAGGTTTGAGTGTTTTCATGAATTTAAGAAGAGTTTCTCTTCTGTAGTTTTGTATAAGCGAGTTTACATTTATGCTTACTATGTTGAGTCTTTGCTGTCGGTTTTTTATTTTCTTGTAATATCGTCTCCATGGTTATTTTGTTCGAAGATTTAAAAAAGAACGTCCACACGTCTTGAATTGTCGATGACTCTCTCTCTAAGCCAGTCAAATTGTTTTTGGAAGACCTCAATGAGAGTCTTCTTAACGTCTTCTGCTATTTTTGAAATCCTTTGTTTTTCTATTATCGGTTAGGGGTTTTGGATTACGTTTATCGCGAATGCTTCTCTGCGGCCCATTCTGTTGTTTGTCGGGTTGTTTTTTACGACTTCTGAGCATCGCAGATTAGGTCACACATAGTTATTCATTTGTATGATTTTATGTTGCCTCTTTTCTTGTTCTACTCGTTTCTTTTCTTTGACTTTGTTTAGCAATGCTAGTCTCTTCAGGCAGCCTTTGTACGATGCAGGGTGTCCATGATTATTGCACTATACACAGAAGAGGATTTCTCTATTTATCTCTTTGCCTTGCTTGTTGATTTTGCATTGACCTGGCTCGTGGTTCTCGTCTTATTTGACGCATCGTACCCATGTTACAATTGGACGCTACATGCTCGAGTCTTTGGCATTTTTGCATTTGATGATTTCGGTTTTTCGCTATTTTTCCCATCTTATGACTTGATGGTTGACATATTTCTTCTTCTTTACCCGTTTGCGCCCAGTATTGAGTATCACCGTCAATTTGTTTTCTCCACATATTCTCTCTACGTAGAATCCCTCGATTTAAGCTCTTTTTCAGAGTTGTCGTTATCGTTTTCGGGTTTTTTCCAACAACTGTTTATAGGTGTAGTTTAGTTTTTTTTCCGTAATTAGTTCTTATGTGGTTTGCCGCGGTTGTTTCTTTGTTTCGGTGTTTTGTTTTTTTATTTTGGTTTGTTGTTTTTTGGCTTCTACATCGTCCTTGAGGGTTGTGGAGCGAATCTTTACCAAGCTTTATATCTTCTTTAACCTGATTTTACGCTGCTTGACTCAGCAATTATATTTGAAGTGGGCGTGGAGCTCGCTCTCTTCTGTTCTGTTTTCTTCAGTTTTTAGTTCTCGGTCTTCAATTCATCGTTCGTTTTTTTTAGATCTCTGATGGTCTCCGAAAGATCCTCAATTTTTTTCTGCATTCTTGACAGCCGACGGTCAGTACTTCCTTCGTTTTCGCTCTGGTTTCTTCTTTGGCGGTGTCTTCGTATGTTTTTTCTCCCTGTCTATCTCTCTTTTCGGGTATTTTAGGTTTCGGATTCAAGCAACGCGTTTTTTCGCCATTGTATTTCCCTGTGTTTTCATTTCTGCCGAACTCTATTACTGCCGCCTCCTGTGTGGGAGGCTGGCATGTTAATCGCGAGTAAATATCGATAACTAGTATAATATTTTCTTTGCCATTCCTGATAATTATGTTCTTGATATAGCACTGGTCTATCCGGTTGTTGCACTTAGCGTGAAAATTCGCGTCGAACTTCTATCACGTACGCGCTCTCTGGCTCCATCCGCTCGCCTTGACGATTCGAGGAGAACTCGATGAGAACTAGTACTTTCATCGCGGTGTGGCCGCTGACGAGAATAACACATCTATTAAATGCTATTAACCATTAAATTCGTAACATCAGTATGGAAAAAAATAAAAAATACTACAGGACGCCTAATACGTACGAGTCTCAGAAAACACGAAATGGAAATTTTCGATCATGAAAAAGTTCTGACACAATTAATATGGTAGGTGAGGTGGTAAGGAATCGTTCGGTAAATGGTTTCGAATAGAAAAAAAATTATATTATCAAAATATGTTATAATTGGTTTCTTTTTGACGATCTTTTCTAATAAAAAAAAAAAAAGAAAGAAAAGTGTCAACAGCACACGGTGTTCCTAAACGGTCACACCCATCCAAGTACTAACCGTGCCCAGCGATGCTTGACTTTAGTGATCGGACGAGAACTAGTACTTTTTTACTTATACGTTTATTTCTTTCTTTTTAAAGCTACAGAGTACAGTATTGTTTTGTTTGTTCATAATAAACAAAAGATATAGTAATCATTTTTTTTTGTTTAGACATAAAGGTCGGTTACGCGGCTCGCAATGTCATGAGCAGTATATATTTCTTATTTTCTTTATTTACATAAAAAATATTAAATAGTAAACATATATTTATGTTTGCTAAAATTTTAAATTCGGTTCAAATAAATTTACTATGTTATTTGAATGTAAAAATATAGTTGCCTAATGATGTACATAGTACAAAATATGAAACCATTTTGCTGCTTTGAGACGGTATATATATTAGGTTGAGGAAAAAGAAATCCGTTATTTTTTCAATGAATGGCTTTAGTGATCGATATCTTGTAAAGTATAGATCAAGCATATTTCCGATTTATGCTCGTTGGAAAGGTGACATTGCACACTAAAAAAATTCTCTTGCTGATTCTTGTTTGGTCAATTCAGTTGTGGGTTACAGGGTGTTAAAAATGGAAGTCAACGGAGAGAAAATTCGTTACATTTTAGTTTTTCTTTGATAATGGCGAAAATGCAAGCTAAGCGGCTGAAATTGTGAATGGTGTTTATGGTCTCGATATTGTAACAGCTAATTACGTACAAAAAAAAAATAAAAAAATTCAGATCAATGGGATCCGTAAAAATTCTGACCTCTACTGTCAATAACTGGACCGTTTGAAGCTAGCGATTGACCAGAAATATCCAAAATTGGCCAACAGAGAGGTGTTGTGTTCCTTTAGGACAACGCCAGGCCACACACAGTCTATAGTAACTCGCCAGAAACTGTTAGAGCTTGGTTGGGAAGTATTAATGCATCCAATATATAGTCCGGACCTAGCACCAAGCGATTACCATGTTTTTCTTGCATTGCAAAACTTTCTCAGTGATAAGAAATTGACATTAAGAGAAGATTGCAAAAATCGATTACTAGAATTTTTCGACAATAGGGACCAAGATTTTTATGAGAGGGGTATTATGAAGCTATCTTTAAAATGGCAATAAATTATAGAACAAAACGGTCCACTTTAACCCAAATCGGAGAATGCAAAACATGTTAAATAAAGTCTTAGAGTTCACGTAATAATAATGGATTTCTTTTTCTCCAACCTAATATATTAACGCTATTTATTAACTATGTGTATATATACAGAGTGAAAAAACCATGTTTTCAAAGAAGAAATATTCTTGCTTCGAGTTAGGAGTGTGCGCGATCGTAAAAGCGTTGTGAAACTTTAAAGTGGAATATTAAAAGTAGAATTTATGATGTAAACAGATGGTCACATTTTACGGCAACTATGTAGAAAGGGAATTTATAAGTGCAAGAGACAAGATTGGTCATGATTCTAAATACCAAAACTACGAACGATTTGTGTATAAGTATTTTCAACAAATCATAAACCAAAGTCAAAAAGTTATTCAATACTAGAAGAATTCTTCTTTGGAACTAAAATTGATTTTACGCTTTTCTTAATGGGTTAGTGATAGAGTAGTTGGAATTTTCCAAAAATCGAATTTCCTTTGCATTTTCTTGTAGTATGATGTATAAAAAATATTTCCTGAAAATTTCAAGTCAATTATATGAATAGGTGCCAAATATCTGGCTATTAGTGAAGGACTCTAAAGCAGTACTGCGTCAAGATGAAAACTTTAAACTCGTTTTTCTAGAAACTATGTTTTCAAAGATGATGGCCACTGTAATTCAAAAACCACTCAATGGATTTGAATGAAACTTATATAGCTTTTTGGAAGCATAAAAAACTAGTTACTTAATCGAAGGATTGTTGTTTTTGTTGAAAACTTCGATTTTTTTTTAACAGTAAACTGTTAATATTTCTTCTTAAAAATTCGGGGGTTTTTTGTTAATTTTCAAAAACAAAAATTTTGATTAACTAATTAGATTTACTATTGAATGACAGACTGTTATTTGTTTGAACCAGTGAAAAGTTTTGATAGTCATCGCAAAGCAGTACTTGTGACACAGGGGGTCATACAAATATGGCAATAACTTCATCCGAAAATAATTTTTTTGTTTTAATTTAATGAAGTCAATTTAAAGCATTGTTATACAATAACTGTGTACTATAAGCTTTATAAAATAATTTAAATTATTGTCTGAAAAAAATTATTAAAAATACTCATTTTTTCATGACTCTGACTACATCTTAGCTCTTAACAAGTTGATTAGCAGTCTTGCAAAAAGCAAATACTATTATAAGTTTCCGAAAGTAACCAACAAGTTCGAAACTTTAAATGTTCTTACAATTATTAGCTTACGAAACTTTCCTAACTTGCAAAGGTTTATTTATTAATGTCTTCATTAAGCCATTTCTGATTATGTTTTATATATTTTTTACATTTTTTTCTAAAAATTGACATTGCTTCTATTAAGTACTAAATAATAACCCTAATTCAATCAAAATTTTATGCAGTATTTCTATATTATTGACTTCTTTCTTAATATTATATAAAATATATACTATTATATATATGTAGTTTGTATTGTGTAAATCAATATTTTTTTTTTATCGCGATCAAGTCTTGATCCGGATTAAAATAAAGTTTTTGATTAGTAGAGAGTGAATTGCTTCATCCAAGTAGAATTTTACTTAACTCGTGATGCCCGTTAGGAACAACAGATGCTCTTTATTTACAGCTGTCTTTATTTATCGTTATTTGGAAAAGATAAATTTTCCAACCCGAACATATAATATTAATTATACGCATGCCATCCGATGCATCTAGCTCCGCAATTTTTAAATCATGGTCATCTTACTTCTGGGAGACTATGAGCTAATAACCACTCACAGAAATCGGCATGTAATTTATTAAATACTAAAGACGAATAAAAACCTTCATCCTTTTTATAAGAAGCATCAATAAATAAATATATATTTTTTTTCGTAAAAAATATATTTATAAATGTTCTATTATTAATAAATTTAACTTTTTAAAGATTATTTGCTGAACTTGATATTGTAATAAGTTGTAGGTATACTGAAAAATAAATTATTTATATGCATTAAAATTTATCTTGCAGTTGATAAAAATATAATATCAATGATTATTGAGATATTTGACAAAATTATAAATATTTTTCATTATATATATATTTAGAACGTTTCAAATTTTTTTCAAATTTTTTTTATAGTAATTAAAAATATATAATAAGGGATACAGCTGTGACAAAATGCATGTCATGTAAAAATAACTAGCAAAATTTTAAGATATATAAGCACATTATTGTAAGAGAATTATCAGTGTTAATGAATTTTGCATTTGACCGTCGGCAATTAATAAGAAGCTTGCTTGTACCTTCTTTTTTCTTAACTTCCACTACCGGGTTATCGTAATCTAAGAACAATGTCTGTGATAGAGTTTAAGGACAATTGGTATAAGAGCGCAAGTTAATATGTTTCAATTATTTGAGTAGTCGCGATCAATACACAGATTGGTACGGACGTGTTTATATTTTGCTCTTAATCTCTTATCCTACTGTCTATACACATTCAATAGTTGGAATGAGGTCGTTAGACAGCCGGTAAATTTGAAATCTTTTGACTCGGTCACGTCAATGGATATAAGCCTTTCGCATATCCTTGACCAGGATATGCAAACATTCAGGCCACCGCCGTGGCAAATAGCTACTGGATCCAGTCGTCCGACTTCTCCTAATAGCAGGAAAAGACCAAGAGCAGAGGATGATAACATCAATAAAAATCATGAAATGGAAGGAGTTTTACTAACAGCAAATAGGTACGCAATTCTAAGTGAGGATTGCACGGAAGTAGATGCACCGGCTCCAGTAAATGGACAGTCACCAAAAGTGCCTCCTCCTCCTCCTCCGATATATATAGATGACGTTATTGATATTCAATCGCTGAAGAAATGTTTAGAAGAAGTCGTGCATGAAAAAAGCTACACTCTTAAGATTAGCAATAATCAGGTTCGTGTCCTGCCGGTTGATCCGGAGTCTTATAGAAGGATTGTGAGAATTTTGAAGTCATCGAACGATAATTTTCACACATATCAATTAAAACAGGAACGGTCGTTTCGGGTTGTCTTGCGCAACATTCATCATTCCGTTGATTTGAATGCCCTAAAGGACGAACTTCAAGAGCTTGGGCATGAAGTTGTAAACATAAGCAACATAAGACACAGGGTAACACATAACCCGCTATCAATGTTCTACATTGATTTGAAACAGAATCCAAATAATAACACAGTATATAACATAAACAAACTAAATAATACAATAGTCAAAATAGAACCACCCCTAAAAAAGAAAGAAATAGCTCAATGCAAAAGGTGCCAAAGGTACGGTCACACTCAGAGGTATTGCAATCGCACATACCAATGTGTCAAATGTGTAGGTCAACACGCAAAAAACACGGCTGATTGCAAAAAATCTATAGAGACTTTACCAACCTGTATTCTATGTAGCGGCCTCCATACTGCGAACTAAAAGGGATGTCCACGCTATCAAGAACAGCTTAAGAAAACATTCCCTAAACCAAGGCTCAGGGAAAATCATAATATTCAGACCAACCTACAAGCCGACCAGGTGGGGAAAAACCAACATTACACAAATCCACAGGTGTCTTATGCTCAGGCAACGAAGAGAAATAATCACCCGTCAAATAATCCAAACCTGGAGACATCCAACAACGAAAATACAAGCAATTGTACAGAATTTTCTAAAGTCTGATGAAATTGGAAAAATTTATTAAAAAACAATCCGAGCAAATAAACAACCTCATCTCATTAACAGTTATCGTAAGTAAATTGTCAACTATCGACAAAAATGAAGTCTTTAGGTATCGTGTTTTGGAATGCCAACGGTCTAATGCAACGAAAAGTTGAGTTGGAAGCTTTCTTGAAACATCAGGACATTTAAATAATTCTGGTATCTGAGACACACTTTACTGACAAAACTTATTTCAAAATTTTTGGTTTTAAGGTTTACTGCACGAATTATCCAAGTGGAAGAGCACATGGAGGTAGAGTGATTATAATTACATCTAGTCTAAAACATTACGAACTTGCATTCTATAAACAAGACTATCTTCAGGCAACAATGTAATGATTTACGATTGGCATAGCCCACTAGCTATCTCGGCAGTCTACTGCCCCCCTAAACACAATATTCAAAAATCAGAATTCGATCATTTCTTGGAAAGTCTGGGCACTAAATACATGGCAGGAGGCGATTTTAATGCTAAAAATAACCATTGGGGCAATAGAATTGTAAGCCTAAGGGGGAGAACTCTCTTAAAAAGTATTGAAACAAATAAGGAAACATGTATTAGTTCTGGAGAACCTACGTATTGGCCAACACATGTCAACAAAATCTCAGATTTGCTCGGTTTTTACATACATAAAAATATATCTCCTAGATATATACAGGTATGCTCTTCACCAGACCTTTCTTCTGACCATTCTCATATCATAACAACAATAAACACAACAATTGTTGAGAATAGCCCTCCAAGTTCCATATGCAATAACTTTACAAACTGGGATCATTTTCGGGAGACATTTAGTACTGCTACTACAGCCGCAACACCATTGGTAGCGACCGACGATGTAGACGTTGCAATAAATTACCTAACAAATAATATAATAAATGTTGCTCGAGCTTCTACACCTAGTCCTAAAAGCAAGAATAACCACGAGTACCCTGAATACATTATAAGAAAAATCCAAGAAAAACGAAAGCTGAGAAGAATTTTACAAAATAGCAGATTACCGGATGAAACAGAAATTAAATGAAGCAACGAGGATTCTAAGAAAAAATCTCATGAACTTTAAAAATGAAGGACTACAGACCTTCCTAACAAAATTAAATCACACAGCTAACAGTAACTATTCACTTTGGAAAGCAACCAGGCGATTCACACGTCCAACACAAGACATTCCGCAGATTCGACAACCACAAGATGGATGGGCCAGAAGACCGATAGATAAAGCGAATCTCCTTGCCCTTCATCTGGCTGAAGTATTCAAATCTTCCCCATCTTCTGCATCTAACGAGGAAGAAGAGATCAAGAGTTTTCTCTGCTCACCTTTCCAATTGTCACCACAAATCAGACCTTTTACCTCGACAAAGGTCAAAGAAGCAATCGCAGCTTACATGAATCCAAGAAAGGCACCAGGTCTTGATCTAATCAGCGGGAAGATGATTGAAAATTTGCCGAAGAAAGGAATCGCATCAATAGCTTCCACATTTAATGCCATTATACGTCTATTATACTTTCCTATCACCTGGAAAATAGCTGTGATAAAACTCATTCATAAACCAGGGAAAGCAGCAAGTGAAGTTACGTCCTTCCGACCAATTAGTCTTTTATCCGCTCTGTCTAAGCTACTTGAAAAAATGCTAATTATTCGCCTCCACGCTGAGCTGGACTCTAAAGTACTCCCTGATCATCAGTTCGGATTTCGAAAGCACCATGCAACAATTGAGCAAATTCAACGCATAACTAGAAAGATATCACAAGATCTAGAACGGAAAAAATACTGTTCATCCTGGACATTAGGCAAGCCTTCGACAAAGTGTGGCACACGGGACGCTTTACAAACTAAAAAAAATTCTATCATATCCTTTCTATCTGATTCTCAAGTCCTATCTCACAAACAGGAAATTTATAGTCAAATGTCAAAACCAACTCACCACAGCCTATCCAATCTTATCCGGTGTTCCACAAGGCAGTGTACTCGGGCCTTTACTGTACGCAATCTACACAGCAGATTTACCAACCTCTGACGAGATAACTACAGCTACATTTGCGGACGATACAGCTCTGTTAGCATCTGACAGCAATCCTCCAAATGCGACTGATATCTTACATCGTCATCTACATATTCTAGAAAGATGGTGCCACAAATGGCACATCAATATAAACAAAAGTAAATCGGCGCATGTGACATTTACACTGCGTAAGCGCACATGTCCTCCAGTGGCCATTAATGGGGCAGAAATACCAATGAAAGACTCGACTAAATACTTGGGAATGATACTGGATAAAAGATTGACGTGGAAACAACATATCCAATCAAAAACAATCTACTTGAAGGGAAAAGTAAGAGATGTGTATTGTCTAATCGGTAGAAAGTCTAAGTAAAGTCTCGAGAGCAAGTTTGCTATCTATAAAGCAATTCTAAAACCGGTATGGACTAATGAAATCAGACTTTGGGGTACTGCTGGTAACTCAAACATAGAAATCCTACAGAGATTCCAATCAAAAACCCAGCGTTGCATCTGCAATGCTCCCTGGTACATAAGTAATAAAAGAATCCATAAAGATATAAGAATGCCCACAGTAAAGGAAGAAATTGCAAACTTCTTCGAACGCTACATCATTCGTTTATCTTAACAGCCGAATCAGCTAGCAAATAATTTGCTGGAATCTCGAATCTAACTCGTAGGTTGGAAAGATTCTACCCTTCGGATCTTGCAATAAGATTCGGTTAACATCTGACGATGTTAATTAGTAATAGCTATATATTTACGCTCATCATTGTAATGTTTTCTATATTTACAATTTATGTCAATGTATCACGTCATCTTACATTACTCATAATTCTCGCTAAGAATAGATTGTAAATTCATATAATTATAATAAAAAAAAAATAAAAATAAAAAAATATATTTTATATCACGTATACGTTCCAGACTTCCAAATAATTTACTGATATTTTTCGTTTGTAGATTTGTTTTCTAATATACCTGGTACATTCACGTTTGTAGATTTTTTTTTTAATACTTTTGGTACATTCACGTTTTTCTAATTTCTTTTGATAAATTCTATTTCCGATACGCTATCAGACGTTTATGATACGGTGAATCTTTTTCCACTTTTATTAAAACTTCTAATTTTTTTATTGTTAAGTTTAATTTTGGAAATATTTTGTTTACATTTAAACTGTTTCTTATTATCAAATGTATGTCCCTTAATAATAGTTTCATTTTTTGCTTTACACTGTCCGACGAGGTACACTTTATATCCGAAATCGATCATGAACTACTGACAATATCACGTTTAATGGGAGTGCTAATAACTTTAGTTACCGTTTTATACTTTTAAGGATGTAAAATAAAATTCTTCGATGTACGTTAACAATGATTAAATACGATTTGACTTCATCTCTATGGAACATTATATTATATTACAAACATACGAGTTTTTATTTCCTTTTTAACACAAGTTTAAACCTTTCTCAAGTATAAATATAGATATTCATATGTAGGAGTGGTAATAACAGTAGCTTAAAAACAAAAGCGGCATAAGTGAACGATTAACGACAATGAAAAAGAAACATAAGTAAAAAATGGACAGTCGATAGGAAGAAAAAGTGTGTGTATGTGTCCATGTTAGTATGTGTATGAAAGTACGTTGTAAGATGATGAAAATCGTTCTATTTTAAATATTTTTTGTTTACAAGATATATAAGGCGACATAGGCTTGTCGCTAACTGAATATGATTGTGCCGAAGCTTCTTAAACATTCTCAAACCGGAAATAAAAAGGAAAAGATGAAGATGTCTTTCGATCGAGAAGGGTTAAGAAGGTTCGAAAAAGAAGAAAGAAGATGTATAAACTCGCGGCGGAAAAGATCGACGTGGCAATTGAGATTGTAAAGTTGTTCCTGAAGGTAGTCATCGTTTAGTAGCCATGCAGCGAGCACGTCTTATTATATATTGTATTATTATTTAATTTTTTTAAGGGGTTATACGCAGTTGCGAGGCTCGAAAAAGACGTATTTTCATGAATTTTTATAGAAACAGTTTTTATTTTTAAATAAAAGTGATGGTAATTCAAATAGAGCCAACTTTTGAGAATACAATAGCGCGTCGATTATGTAAAAATATTAATCTGCACCGCTCCTGTAGATGCTTTCCTGAACGTCCTCTAAAAAAAGACGTTTGGCGGTGATCTCCATTTTGGCGGTTTTGATTATCTGAAATAAAAAATATGGTGGATTCTTTTAAAGGATAGATTAATGCAGGTATTAAAAGGGAGGAATTTTACAAATTTTATTTTTGACAAAATGGCGTCTATTTAAAAAAAAGTTTTTGTTTTTGACTAAAATTTTCGCTCTAAATTGTTAAAAAAAAATAGTAATAAATCTTTTAAAAATTATTGCTCCCGTTAATACCTGAGGAATATATCTAAGAAGATTGTGTAAAAATTCGAAACCGATCGGTTAAGCCATTTCTGAAAAATCGAGATCATCGACTTTGAAAATACAGTTTTGAGAAAAACGCGTTTAAAGTTTCAGAAGTAGTTTACACATAGTTAAAATTTTTTTCTTCAACTTAAATGGTATCATCTATTCCAGGGTAATAAGAGGGACCTTCTGCAGTATTGATAGCTTCTAATAAGTTCAGCTGGTGTTGTCGTCGAGCCATTCTTCCTTCTCGCGTGCTCCCATGCCCTCTCGCGTCGGAGATCATCACACGCTCTGCGTCCTCTTTGTCGACATAAGCATGAGCTGCGTTGCCTAATGAAAGTCCTAATGCACTCATACAGTACAATAACGATTTTTGACCTTCGTTAAATATTCCAGCGGCAATGTAAGCCGCTATTTCTACTACTTTAGAGCCACATGGAACAATTTTTGGAGTTATTTTCCATATTAATTGATTATAACTCTCATTATTGTTTTGTGTATATCCACCAACACACCTTTCCAATAATTTTTCGTTGCTAAGGTCTTCATAAATGGGAAATATTGCTTCAGCAACATCAGCTGATAAAGTTTAATAATCATGGGTGTAAGAAGATAATGTGTTTGTTGCCAGCGCTTGCTGCCAACTACACCATGAACCTTCTCCACCTGTGCACATTTCGTGTTGAGGTTTCTCATCAGTCGAACAATAGTGATAATACGTTCCCTAAATTGTATTGTACATATTATTAACAGAATAACAATTTCTTCTTATTGCCAAACCATAGTAAACTGTCAGCTTATCAATTAGCTTAGCCGTGAGTTTACCTTTCCCTGAAAGTACTGAATTTGATCTCGAAGTACTTAGTAAACCTATAATACTCGCCTTCTACGAGAAAACATAATAGAAAAAGGAACATCAAGTATCGCGCGCAGTGCGTGCCACTGCTACTCTGGTTCTTACTCTATCTGCTTTCTAACACTCTGACACGGCCTTACAAATTAAGGTATATCTCCGAAAATATTTATCGGATCAACTTCAAATTTTCAGAGAATATACTTAAATATATGTACATTCCGAAAATGCAAAAAAAATCGATTTTTTGAAAATTCTAACTGTGTATAACTTCTTAAAATATCATTCTTCGTTCAATCGTTAGTAAATACGGACGTGTTTATCTACTGCTCTCGAGAATATAAGTATTTAAATAATAATTACGTTGAAATACAGTGTAACGTACGTTAGGTCTACATCGCAGATACAAGGGTGAGCGACCAGTGCACTAGCAAGGTAACACTGCATCCACGCGGTTAACCGCGTGTTCAAGCGTATAGCAAAAAGTTTTGACCATGGAAAGTAACAATATCCCACCTCTTAAAATCGTTAATAGCGGCAACAGATTCAAATTCAGATTCAGAACAAATCAGGGCAAAGGAAGGGGTAGCCATCGCAGTGTCTAAGAAGTACCAAAACAACATACAAGAATGTAGCTACGTATCTTCACGAATCTTGGTTGTAAAAATGGAAGTGAAAGATCAAAAAAATTAAATATAGTGTCAATTTATGCACCCGAAGATAATAAACCAAAAGAAGAAAGAGAAGCCTTCTACCACCAACTACAAAATATAGTCGGATCATTACCAAGTAACCAACAAATGATAATCCTTGGAGATTTTAACGCCCGCATCGGAAATGAAATAATACCTGGAATTAAACAAAGGTTCAACGAAAACGTGTTAAATGATAATGCAGAACTAATGACGCAGTTATGAACATTTAACGAGCTAAGGATTAACAATACATTTTATACCCATAAAGAGCACTATAAATTTACATGCAGCAACACCAGAGGCTTCAGGTCTACAATTGATTACATTATTACCAACAGATACGTCCAACTACACCAAATACTAGATATCAGGACGTTAAATTCCGCGAATGTAGGAAGCGATCATAGCCTGCCACTAGCAAAAATAAGAATGAAGTTTAAACCCCAAAGCAATCTTGCCCGAGCAACCAAAGAACCGAAAATAAACATCGAGTCACTATGGAACTTACCAACTAAAAACTATATGAGAACAGGTTGAAGGATAAAATCGAAATAAACCTAATAAAAGAAGAGGATAATATAAACACAGCCTGGAAGAAACTAAAAACTAACATTTTAGAAGCTGCATATGAAGCCCTGGGAACACGAGCTGTAAAAAACCGGGCTAGAATGATCAAAACTCTTTGGTTCCGCACAGAGATTAAGGAAATATGCAAAAAAAGAAAATAGCATACCTTAACTATAGAACATTACGAACACCTGAATCATACGAAATGTATAGACGAATCCGAAATCAAACAGCGACATTAGTAAGGCAAACAAAACAACATCATTGGGAGATTTTTTCGAAGAGAATGGAGAGTTACTTTTATGGACTCCAAAAACAAATCTGGCGATTTATTAGAAATCAAAGAAAGGAGGTCAACGAAATGGTCGAAGCAAATCAGATCACAAGAGAAACCTGGATTTACTACTTAACAAAACTCTATAAATCAGACGAACCTCAAGCGGAACTAAATACGCCAGAAATAGTAACTAAAAATGACATACAAATTGAGTCCAGTGATGTAGAAACAGCTATTCGAAAACTAAAGAATAGGAAGAGCCCAGGGCAAGATGGCATTCCAAACGAACTACTAAAATATGGTGGCCAACGTCTCACACAACAGTTAAAATTCCTAATCCAAAAAATACTATATCAACACAGAATACCTGATGAATGGCGAACTGGTACAACTATAGTTATGTTTAAAAAGAAGACAAAAAACTGCCTACAAATTACTGGGGAATAAATCTTTTAAACACTTCACTGAAACTTACAACAAAGGTTATAACGAATAAAATTAACAGCATAACGAATCTAGAAGACGAACAACAGGGATTCAGATCAGGCAGATCATGCACAGACGCGGTTTTCATCATAAGACAGATAACAGAAAAATCAATTGAATACAACAGACCAGCATACATGTGTTTCATTGATTTGGAAAAGGCATTCGACCGTGTGCAGCTAAAGGATGTTATACACCTCCTTCATAACCGGCAAATTCCGAATAATCTTATCAAGACCATGGATAACATCTATAGAAACAATAAGATCCAAGCAAAGATAAATGGTGCCTTGACTGAACCGATTGATGCAGGTCGTGGTATCCGACAAGGGGACTCCCTAAGTCCCCTGCTTTTTAACATCATTATGGACGAATAGTAAGAAATGTAAGATTGCTAAAAGGATAAAAATGGGCAACGAAGAAATAACCATCCTATGCTACGCTGATGACGCTGTATTAGTGGCCGAAAATGAGGATGATCTACAACGTCTACTACACCGATTTAACTGCATAGCCAAATCATTCAATATGAAGATTTCGGCCCAGAAACTAAATGCATGACAACGTCAAAGACACCGTTAAGGTGCAAACTGGAAATTGAAGGGAAGGTTAAACAGCAGGAAATGAGATTTAAGTACCTAGGAATAGAAATCTCAGGGTATGGTGATGTCGAAGCAGAGGTAAGAGAACAGACAATGAAGGTATCCAGAATAGCGGGTTGTTTGAATGACACAATATGGCGAAACAAAAGCATGGATATAGAGACCAAAGAAAGAATCTATAAGGCAACGGTGAGACCTATTATGACATATATCGCAGATACTCGACCAGACACAGCGAAAACGAAACAGTTACTAGAATCAACCGAAATGAGAGTTCTTCGCAGAATAGTTGGAAAAACACTACTGGACCGAGAGAGAAGTGAAGATATAAGAAGAACATGCAAAGTAGAGAACGTTAACGAATGGATACTAAGTAAAAAAAAAGAATGGAACGAACATATTAGCAGAATGGACAACAGAAGAATTGTCAGAATTGCACGCGATAAGTCACCGGTTTGCCGCAGAAGTACGGGGCGCCCAAGAAAACGATGGTGAAACAATTTAACAGTGCAATAGGCAGAAAAACGTCGTTACGAAACAGGAAACTTGCATAAACTAAAGAATGAAGAAGAAGAAAAAGAAAATTGTATATATTTTTATGATGTTTACTGGTTAAAGAATAAAATGATAACTGTAATTCAACAAAATAATCGTCACTTATTATTTGCGCAAGATTTTAAACAACTTATTATTATATTTCCATTTTTATGGTGATAATTTTTATTCTCTTTCCTGTATATAATTAAAAATTAATAAATGTAAAAAAAATTTTGTAAACTTTTTAATAACTTTTATAAATATAATAATATTAATAAACTTATATAATAAATAAACTAATATAATAAAGCTAATATACTTATTTAAATAATTTATAAAAAGAAAAGACTCCCCTACAAAGAGAACCGAACAATTGCTATTGAACTAATTGAAAAAAAATGGAATTTACAAGAACCTGTATAAAAAGCACGTGTATAAAAAAAAAGCAAATTTTGAAAGCTTTTCTCTCAAAATTGGCTGGCCAGTTCACCGAAATATTTTACCACGAGAATACATAAAGGTATACTACTAATATATCAAAGCTTGTAAAAATCCGTTGGTGTACAACCGTAATGTCTCCTGTTGGTGAAAAATCCCTTTAATCGATAAAATAGATTCTTACTTTTTCACATACGGCCACATTACTCGCATGAAATCTAGCCAGTCCTTGCATCGCACACAAGCAGTGAGGAAGGTCAAGACCAGCTTGACGGTCAGCCATACGAGATCCAAGTGGAACTAGATCCTCTATCATTAGATTCTCGGATATTCTTTCTTACTGTAGAAGATTTGTGCACCGAGAATATGAGCTGGTCCAACTAGATCGTTCATTTTCTTCAACAGATTCTCTATTATTGATATTTCCGTATCGAAGACCTTTGATTGCTCGATCTAGACGAACAATTCGACGTATTATATTATTGATCGTATTTTTTCAATTTTACCCTTCGCACTCGACTGTCAGTGCAGTCGTGACACAACGTAAGTTTAGCATATAACTGTACAAAATAATAAGAAATAAATTCTGATTTGTTTGCATATATATGTTCATCGCGATGCCGACAAATTTAGACAAATGAAACATCGTCACAATACCTTACTTATAATACTTTAAAAGTTATGCTATATAATATGATGACTCAAGAATTGCGTCGAATTGTCGGTAGGTTACTTCCGAAACGGCGCCGAGTGCAAAAGATTAATTACACGCTTCATCGTACATTCAGATTGTCTTTCTTTATTCTTACTCTCAATCGTGAATCTAATTACGAAACAAAAGACTGTAATACCTACCATTTTTTTTTGTATAGTATCTGCCGATGGTGCGACTTTAACAATGAAAGATATTTTGTTCATAACTTCTCGGTCTTCTTGTTTGGACGAATATTCAACTGAAACTCTGTACATATCGCTACTATAGTTGTCCCCCTTAGCCGTCGCCGGTTTTGAAAATACATCGATCACACGGATCGAATTGTCATTTTTCGCTTTCTGCAATATATTTTGCAAAAACTCGATGCTCAGCCATAACGGTGTCTCTTCGGCCATTTCTGAAATTGGAATTGAAATCGGAGAATTTCATCGACAAATCATTGTTTATTTCGTTGTATTAAGAAATGTGGAAACGATTCTTTATAATAACTTATTATCAGCAGGGGAATATATAATTTTCTTTCAATGCTTAGGGGTTTTTGCCCCTAAACGAAGTACGCGAACCAATCCATTTTTTTGATATCATTTTTTGTATGTTACGGTCAATGTATATATTCCGGTAAATCTATAGAATGCGCAGAAGGTTTTGATTAATCTATGAAATGAGCTTTAATTTGCTATTTTTAGAGCTAATGGAAGGGAGAGAGAGGAGGAAATGAAACAAACCACGATAGGTGTATGTTCGTATGGTCATCAAATAATCTTCACTTTCCGTACTGTGCACGCGTTTTTTCAACTGTCTGATTATAAAAACTTAATCTTCCATACTTCCACATTGTAAGGGTAGAAGAAGGTAATATAGAAAAAGATACGAATTCAATTATTATTATAATAAATAAAGTTATTATTGTGTTAAAATAAAGTTATTATTTAAACTTATTAAAATTGTAAATAATTTAATAATTGAAATAACTTATTTAAAGTTATTATTTACCTTAAAAATAAAGTTATTATTTAATATATTAAATATATATTATATATAATATAATTATATTTTATATAAATATAATTATTCTTATATTCCGTTACAATAAAGATCAGCGTAGTGCTTAGTTTCTTTTAAGTGGTGAGATTCAGTCAAGATTTTCAAAAAATAGATTTGTTTTTTTTTTTACATTTTCTTGAAGTATGTTTCAAAAATATTCTCTGAAAATTTGAAGGTAATCCGATGAATAGTTTCCGAGACATTCTACAATTGATAGGTAGCGGACAGAAGGAGCAAGCAACCGTTTTCGATACGTTTCATATTATATTTTATGAATAGTCTTGTGGAAACAACAACAAAAGAAACATCGAAATCTGAAAATAAAGAAACAAATTAATTGACTCTATAGTCACGTACCGTTAAATGGCAAAATTTTTTCAATCCTAAAACTGCGGAATGTGATGAAAGTGTTACAAGTTCATCAGCTAATAGTAATTTATGTCATATGGCCGCAAAGTGGTGATTTTCTAACAACGACTATGTTGCGATATGAGTTTAAGGTTCGTGGCGGAAATGTACGAAAACGGGCGTAATTTTAACGTCCGAGGCGAAGCCGAGCGAATATCGTAGAATCGTCGTTGTCAAAATCACCACTTAGTGGCCAAATGACATACATATTTTTTGTCATTATTGCTTCGTAATTTAAACTTTCGAGGGATACTCATTTTAAAAATGAAAAAATTTATAATCAGTCAGAATACATTATCGGAATATTTTTATAAACTTATTCAACTTATTATGTATTTTTATATTTCTATTCAACTTGTTATGTATTTATGTAGTAAAATGGCGTTATTGTTATTTTATTAACATTAGGTTCTCTTCGCAATGAACTGTCAACAGAGAGAAATAATCAGCGCCACTAAATAGTAACTAAGAATAAAATTTACTAAAAATCTGCGGTCGGTACACTAGAATTTGATTTATTTCTTTCCTAATTTCATCCGATTGTACAAGGACAGTACGGAAAAAAAGGGGGAAGTAAACTTTGCGGCCTAGGCTGCGAAAAAAAGGCGGTATGGTAGAGTCTCTAAAAATGAATATCTTTTCGGACCCCACCCAGCGCTCGAAAGTTGAACTTTTGAAGCAAGTATGACAAAAAAATTAAAATGTGACATAGAAGATGATGTACATAAAGATTGTCGTGTCCAAAAATAAAAAGAAAATTAATTCATCTCGAAAAACTATAACTTTTTGAAAAATTGTTTAAACAATTGGCTATAAAGAATTAAATGCTCAATTTTCGGCAAAAAGATTGTGATATTCAGATTCAGCGGATCAAAATACATAAAAAAAGTTTAGCTTTTTCCATCGAGCTCAAAATTTTACAAAAATAATACCTTATCCAAATAAAAAATTGTTAAATGCGTTTTTCACGAAACTATGTTTGTCAAGTCGGTGACCACTATAATTCAATAACAACTCGATGGATTTTGATGAAATTTCGACTGTTTATTAATAGCACTAAAAACTAATTCTTCATCGAAGGATTTTCATTTACTAGAATATCGATTTTTTAACAATTTTTGAAGTTATACTTCATTTGGCGCGTTTGGGAAAATGTAATGGGGAGTGATTTGGTTCCGAGCGTCTGGGAAAACGACACCATGAAGTTTGTTGGTATTTACGACGCGCGGCAAATACGATTTCAAGTTTACGGCATGAAGTTGTCTCTCTTCTTCTTCCCCTTTTTTTCTCAAGCGGGTCACCCATCCAAATACTAATCGTACTCAGCGCTGCTTTACTTAAATGATCGAGCGAGAACTAATGCTGTAACCGCGCCATGGCCGTTGACGCATAAAGTAATTCTATATATCTCCCTTACATTTAATGTGGACTGATATCTATATTTTTATATTTTTGAAGTTATTCTTTTTATTCTTTTTTATATATATAATATATCGATCGATTGAAAATATTTTTCTTTCTTTTTTTTGAAGTTATTTAGTTAACTTAATAGAAAGAATAATTAGTAGCTTATCTACTCATATTTTCAATCCTCCTCCTTTTACCTGGTCACGCTATAAATATATATTTATATAAAATTAAATAACCTCAATAAATAAATGAGAATAAAAATATAATATTAAAAGAAAAATAATCTTCTTACATTAGAAAATATTATTGATCATCAAGCAGGGAAGAGAAACAGGTTTCTTTATCAACTATATTCTATGTAAAAATAAAATTAATAATAATAATACTAATAATGTAATAATAATAACATTAATTAATAAACTAGAAAAATTAAAAACTAACAAGGAAAATTAATAACGATAATAATAATAATATGTTATCATTATGATATGTAATCTGTAATTAATTATAAAAATATGGAGAGTGTAGCATAAAAGAATGGAAACGTATTGTGCAATATGAATTTATTGTGATTGTTTTGAAGTTTCTTCTTTTTCAATACTAAATAACGAGCGTAGCCTGACAAGGATTTCCTTCAGAATTCGTGAGGCACTCAACGTAATAACGATTTATGTACCATTTATAAAGATTATATTTTTAGCGTATATTCGAAATACGAAGCTGAATCATTTCGAAAATATTGAAAATAACGAAATTTTCTTATCGTCCCTCCCCACTTTTTAAACCGTTGCTAAGTACACCCTGCTGGGCCTATTAAATAAAGCACTCGTCCTATTCTTCCACTGGACGCCTACGATGACATGTCTTAGATAAACAGAGAAGAATTTACAAAGAAAGCGACGAACAAAGCGATTTAAGCTAGAAGCGAAATAAGAAAAGTATGAGTATTCCTTATACTTCCATAAACGAGGTGAACCTTTTTGTTGAATCCGTATACAAGCGAAGCGAGCAAGAGGTGAGATACGTGTTTAATTTTTTGTTAAAACCGCAATTCCTTAATATTTAATTTATCAACCAGAGCTTTTATGCTACAAGGCTTTTTGCCTGACGAGCCAATATAGTATTATACTTTGTATTGATTTAACCAAGTGTTTTTCTTTTTCTTATTTGTTGTTTTATTATATTAATTTTTTAATAATTGTATTTTATTTAAATTGTATTTAATATCTTTATTTTATTAAAGTTTTTATTGAAGTTATATTTTATTTTATTTACAAATGTAGAGTATATATTGGCATTCGGGAAAATTGTAGTTATTTGATATTAAATACAATGAAGATGGATAAGTAAATGTTGTGTGGCTTAAGTTTTCAGATTCACTAAAGATTGGCCAGAAAATCGTACAGAAAGTTGCTGGACACGTTGCGATTTACATTAATAAAACAATAGTGTCGATCGGACGAAGATCTTCAACTATTCTCTTTAGCAACAATACAAAAATTAAGACTAAGCGTTCACATTTATCTATAGTTTAAATTTTATTATTTGTTATTAATTATTGTTGAAAATTTATTTATTTTATTTTAATTATTTTAATTATTTTAATTATTTTAATTTTGAATTTATTATTAAACTATAATCTCTTGCAGCTTTCTTATTGACCAGGATCAGTATACATTTAAATTTCTTTTTAAGTTTTCAATATGCCTAAAAATAATGCAGAGAAATGTAGAGATTATCGTCTTCGTAGGAAAAGGAATCAGGAAAAAAGGAAAATAAGGAAATAATGAGGAAATAAGGAAAACATAATGCGCGCTAATGCAAACGTTGTAGGATTCATTAGCTGCGAAGAAAAATGATTCAAAAAGGATATGAATTGCCTGCGAATGAAATTTTATGTACTCTGTCAACTTCTAATTATCTTTGTGAATCATCGGCTAAGCCTGTGATTACTGGTACAAATTTAAATAATTTAAATGTCTCAGCAATAACTAATATTATTGCTAATTATTTTTTCTTTTTGTTTGGTCTTTATGTTTTAAAGTTATTTGAAGTTATTTGAAGTTATTACATTTATTTATTTTTTGACATTTATTTTACATTTATTTCTTCAAGAAAACCAATTGTCTGCGAATGGAACTTCATGTGCTCCATCGACTTCGAATTTACTAGTGACTTCTGAACCATCGGCTCAGCCTATGATTACCGGTACAAATTTATATAATTTAAAATTCACAGCAATAACTAATAGTACTGCTAATTATTTTTAAATTTATTTTATTTGACATTTATTTTACATTTATTTCTTCAAGAAAACCAATTGTCTGCGAATGGAACTTTATGCGCCCCATCGACTTCGAATTTATTAGTGACTTCTGAACCATCGGCTCAGCCTATGATTACCGGTACAAATTTATATAATTTAAAATTCACAGCAATAACTAATAGTACTGCTAATTATTATTTTTGAACTTATACTTCTCTTGGTACGTTTGGGAATTTGGTCTTTATTTTTTACTTTTACTTCTTCAAGATTTGTCTACTGCAAAATATGACTATCACAACTATATTACTGTGCGAGCTGATGTGCATATGGAAAATTCTTTTATGCCGTGTCATCATCGTATAACATCAAAAAACATTACATTAACAAATATGGAGCAAAGTTCACGATCTCAAGCACGAAATAATCAATATTTAGCTGATGCTTCGATTATACATGTATTGTCTAATCAAGACATTGTACTGGATGAAGAACGCAATTCGTTAAACCAAGACACAATCATGGATCAGGAATTACCTCAATCAGATGTACACTCTACTTATTCTAACTCTTCAGACCAGTTAGTATTAATCATTCCACTGGCGAGCAAATTGATATGGATTTAGATCCTTCTTTACCATATAACAGTTATCATCAATTTAAACGAGCTCATAAGGAATTTAAAATAAAATTCCTAGGCAATTCATTTGAACATTCATGCTCAGTATGTGACAGATTGTGGTTTAAAAAGGATTTAAAAGAGCCATCTAATGAACATAAGGATATTCTAATACAATTTATACCTAATGTACCTATGGAAAATACTAAGCTTTGTAATACATGCATACAAGCTTTAAACAAGAAGAATATTCCTCTAATATCAACATAAAACGGCTTCAAATATCAAGATGTACCTTAGCATCTACCACCTTTATATTTAGTTTTTGAAAGATTAATTTCGCCTCGTATTTCTTTTATGCAGATCAGACGTCTGAGACATGTGAATGGTAAATACGCCATTTATGGTCAAGTAATTAACGTGCCTGTTTCAGTTAATACAATGGTCAAATCTCTTCAAAGAAATATCGATAACGATTATTGTATAAATGTACATATTAAACGTAAGAAAATTGACCGATCTAGTTACTTACATGGTATTGTTAACAAGCGTACAATTAAAGCTTGGCTACAATTTTTAATACCGTCTCCATTGTATATAATGTACGATAATAAAATTGATGATTAATATTTTAATGATAATCAAATTCACGACAAAGTTGGGCAAAATGATGTCAGCGAACACATTCCTGTAGAAGAGAGTCTCACGGCGCACCAACCGACATTAATGTGGGATGAAGATCAATATTTACGTATTGCACCTGACGAAGAAAATTTACCTCAAAGTTTATTATTTGATGAATTTTTTTATTTCTTATTTCTTATTTAATTTTTTATTTCTTATTTTATTTTTTATTTATTTTAATTAAACCCTTCTTTTTCTTCATGTATAAATAAATAAGATTATACTTATTTTTTTTGCAGTTATTTTTGAGGTTATAGATGTTATATTCATTTTGGTACGCCAAAGAAGTATAACTTCTGTCGAGCGTATATAAGTACACACACCAGTTTTTTTAACAAAAAACTCATGATATTTTTGTCAAAAATCGAAAAAATGCTAAAATCTCCCATTTTGGTAATTTTCAAAAAAATATAAAAAGCATCAAAGAAGGACAAGATTTAAACTAAATAAACTAATGATTTAGACCTAGATAAACTAAAGATTTGTATATTTTTTTTTTTGATGATCTAATAAGATGTTCTGATGGTCACCGCGAAGCACTTCTTGCGAAACGGGGTCTAACAAAAATTTGCGATATTTTTATAAATAATTAATATTTGTTTTTAAAATTTTGTAGAAGTTAAGTTTAATCATAATATAAAAACTCTGTGTAATCATTTTTATAAAGCAAACTTAATTATGTTAAAATTAAAAGCAAACTTAATAAAAATTTCACTCCTCTGACTGTGTCTCCCACCTTAAGCGAGCTCCAACAAGACTATTGTTTTACAAATAGAGGAATCATAGATATTCATAAACGTTCATAAATTTTGAAAATTGTATCGAATGCGCACGGTAATTTCTTTTAAAAGCTTCTATTAGTCGATTGCCACTTATTACACAAAAGGACGAAAGTATTGCCTATCGCCAGGCGCTGAATAATGTAAATGAAACTTCTAAGAACGTTCGGGCGTATAGCATTGTGGTAATTTGTTGAGTTTGTTTGTGAAGAGAGAATTTTACTCTATTATCGTTGTGGTTTTGATTTCAGTAGTTTTAATTGATTGCTTTAATAGTTCTTTAATGTCCGATGTCTCATTAGTGTTAAAGTCTTTTTTATGTGTGTGTGCTCGTTTTGTAACTTTAGCGTAGCTTCTTCTTGATTCAGTTTGTTCATATATTGGTACTTTATCTCTGTTGTGCATTTTCGTTTTGTTTATAGTAAGGAATTTCCTTGTAAGTATCGTCTAGAATAGGTTTTACCAATACTTTTTTTCTTAGCGTTGAAAACAATTTTTGTTGTAGTAGTTTTCTCGTCTGACATCCTTTATAATTTGCTGGGTGATTACCGTTGCAGTTTACACATATGGCGTTTTCGATTTTGCCCTCTTGAGGACAGAGTGTTGTTAAATGTTTTTTGCACATTTGACACAAGCAGGATTTCTGTTGTAATAATTTTTTGTGTTTTCATAAGCTTGGCATCGTCTGCATTGACGTATTTCTCTTTTAGTTCTAGGTGATCCGACTTTAATTATTGTATTAAGCAGGATATTAATGTCGTTTATGTTTTTGTTATTATTCTGAGGAGCCTGTTCGATAAAAAATAAAGGTAGCGGCTGTTTGGTATCGAATTTTGTTATATTATTTATTGATCTTACCTTGTGACCAAGTTTGTGTAATTCATTTGTTATTATAACTGTATTTGACTTGGAATGAAGTCCTTAAATTACGATTTTATAGCTCTTCTCGTTTTTTTCTTGATACTTGTGGTATCCCGGGTTTCAAGTTTTTAGTGCATTTATTACCTTTCTGATCGTATCTGATGTAGTAGTTTGTACTTTCACTTGGTTCGCTATAAATTGTTTTATTATATAGTTATTTTGTTCAGCTGTCTCATTCAATAACTCGAGCAGAGGGTCGATGATTTCCGCGTCGATTTATATTGGTGGTGGTTTTACTGCATTTTTTCCTTCCAATTTTTCAGTAGTATTTTTTGGTTTTGTTGACCTGATGAGTAGATCATAAGAGTTGCTTATGGGTATGTCTGGAAACCATTTTGTTAGTAATAATGCGGAAGAGTTATTATTACTGTTTTTTGGTTCACCCATCTTGCGCTTTTTTGAACCCTGTAAGCGAGAATCCAGATTTGCGAATTTTCTAAATCTGTATCCATTCTCTCTTTCCACATATATGAGTTTTTATTATGTATTTTGATTATTCTCTTTTCTGTACGAGCAAGGTTAGAGGACTGTTTTGTTTCCATCATCGGTTGACCTATTTCGATATTAGCTCTTATTCGATTAATATAACTGCTCCCCTTATTAACTATTTTAAGAGGTGGGATGTTGTTAATTTCCATGGTCAAAGCTTTTTTGCCATAGGATTGAACACGCGGCTACTCGCGTGGGTGCAGTGTTACCTCGCTAGAACACTGGTCACTTGTAGTTGCGATGTCAACCTAACTTACGGTATACTGTGTATCTCAACGTAAATACGTTTAACACTATTCCTACCAGGACCGGTCAAATGACCGTTTTTAAATTTTCATTTGGAATTTCCTACATTCAACGTATGTGAATCGCCTTTAAACTTTACCACTTTTCCTCATATATATGTATGATATATTTTTCAATATTCACTTATTTTTCTATTGTTTATTTTCCGAGAAAAATTTGTAGTCTGTCTTACCTACCACGACCGGTCATTTGACCGGTAGTACGATTTATACATTTATGTAAGAGTTTCTCTCTAAGACTCAATGCCAAAACTATAAAGTCGTTACAAACGAAAGGTAATGTAGTTATGACACATTTTATCCGATAAGTGCCTTCCAGAAAATGGTTTACGGCACTTCCAAGTGTTTACAGTTCTCACTCGACTATCGGGCTAGCGGTGTTTATTTGCTTGATTGATATCCGATACGGTCAAGATCCTCGAATGTTCTACGCCATCTCATCTACTATGACGTAAAATAAATAAACTTGTAACTGAAGGAAGTGTATAGACGTCTTCTCACGAATTCAAATCAGTATAGTCTTGCGACACGAACAGAGTGCATCGAACGTGAAAGTCACAAAGAGCATACTTGGCAGTCTTTTATTATTATTTTGTAATATTTTATATCGTATTACGTGTTATAAGTGCCATTTTCAAAATAGTGAACAAGACTAACAATACTTCGCAGTAAGTTTCACATTTTATCTTTTATTCTTTTTTTATCTATTTTGATTTACATTTTCATATTTTAGTTTTTATTTTTGTAGAATATTTGTCCCCAAAATGGCAAGACGTTTGAGAGTGCGAATGTATTATTAGAGAGAATAAATAATATCGATGCAGAATGTTCTGAAGATGATCAGGAAATTCTGGATATGGAAAAAAACAATACGGAAAATTATGATCCACTTGAAACAGATTCGAACACCGATGAGAACGAAGAGAATATTTCGAACGTACGTAGACGACGAAAGAGAAGGAGATTCTTAGTTAGTTCCGATAGTGAGAATGAGGAAGAAGTAAGCGAAATTGCGATGGACGGAACTGTTTGGCACGAAGTAAAAATAGGGTCTAATCCTGGAAGAGCACCTGGTCATAATATTTTTAGGGAAACATCAGGCCCGACTGGGTACAGTAAACGTAATATTATGAAAGGCGAAGTTAGGACGGCATTTTCTGTGATAATTGATAAGAATATAATCGAACTTATAAGAAAGTGCACAGAGGCAGAGGCATTTAGAGTGTTGGGATATAAATGGGAACTATCTACTGCAAAGTTATATGCATTTTTTGCAATTCTGTATGCACGCGGCGCATATGAGGCTAAGAATATAGATATAGCACTTCTATGGAATAAAAAGTGGGGCCCGCCTTTTTTCTCAAATACTATGAGTAGACATGACTTTACGGAGATTATGAGATTTATTCGATTTGACGACAGAAATCAACGAAACCAACGGTTACAAACCGATAAATTTGCTATGATTTCCGAAGTTTGGTACAAGTTTATTGACAACAGTCAGAATTGTTATAAACCAGGACCATATATTACTATTGACGAACAATTGTTTCCAACGAAAGCAAGGTGTAGATTTACTCAATACAAGCCCAATAAACCGGACAAATTTGGTATAAAATTCTGGTTAGCATCCGATGTGCGTAGCAAATATATAATAAACGGCTTTCCATATTTGGGAAAAGATGAAAGTAGAGAACCCTCAGTTCCTCTTGGAGAGTTTGTCACTATGAAATTAGCAAAACCGTATGCAGGATGTGGAAGAAATATAACCACGGACAACTTTTTTACAAGCCTACCTTTAGCAACAAAACTTTTAGCAAAAAAAACTACGATTGTTGGGACAATTAGAGCAAATAGAAAAAAGCTTCCAAGACTGGCAAAACTGAAAAATGACGACATGCACTTTTTTCAACCAATCTCTATCGCTCAAATAATTGTATGTTGACAGTTTACAAAGCCAAACCAAGAAAGAAAGTTCTAATTCTCAGTTCAATGCACAACTCCGTACAAATTGAAAAAAATGACACCCGAACACCGGAGACAATTCAATTATATAATAGCACCAAGTTTGGCGTAGATGTGACAGACCAAATGGCCAGAAATTATTCGGTAAAATCTAAATCTCGGAGATGGCCTTTGCAAGTATTTTTTAATATCTTGGATTTAGCCGGGATAAATGCATGGGTGTTATATAAAGAAACTACGGGAGGAGAAATTACAAGACAGGAATTTCTATTTCAATTGGCAGAAGAACTTGCCATCGAATACCAACAAGAGCTCGGCAAAAAAAATCAACCAATACCCATCGCAAGTACAAGTACAGGTTCTCGTGAACGGAAAACATGTCAGATAAGGTATTGTAAAGATAATAAGACGAACAAAATCTGTTTAAAATGTAAAAAGTACGTATGCGGAAAATGTACAGTTGAGAAGCCCATTTGTAAAAAATGCGACGAAAACGAATAAAATGTAGATTATGTACTCTTGAATAAAAGAAAATATATTTTTATACTGGTAAGCTGGCCATTGGTCTGCATTCAATATTGAAAAATATAAGTTGTGAAAGACCGGTCATTTGACCACCCGCGGTAGGAATAGGTATACGTGAAGTGTCGGTAGGAATAGTGTTAATAACAACCAGGGTTTTTTGCCGCAAGGCTTTTTCCCTGACGAGCCAATAAAGCATTGCACTTATTGGCTCAACCACGTGTTTAATTTAATTCTAATGCACCTTTTAACCCTCCTCATAATTAAGCTTAATCCAATCGCCGGAGGACTCCATGTTGGAGAAATTTTGGCAAATACATTTTGGTGCCTCCTTTGAGGTCTGAATTTCTGATTCCTGGTTTGAGTGAAGCTGCGTATACGGAATCACCACTGAGAAAATCTAGTTCCTGAACCTACACGCTGCCACGTCGAGCTAGTCATCACAAAGGATTCGAAAAGGAGATAAGTAGATTGCATCATTTGTGCATACGTTTATGCGTATCCACTTTAAATATTATAAATATTCTATAGGAAATTACGTCTTCGAACCCCGTAGAAGTTCGTAATTTCTAATATAAATTTTATTATTTTCTCTCATCTTTCTTACTAAATTGGTATATTAAAATCGGAAACAACTCATTCGAATCCACTTCAAATTTTAACCGAAGTAACGTATATTAATAGAATTTGAAAATCGCTTTGTCTTCGGACAAAGAGCGCGATAACAGTTTCTACGGTTACATCGCTTAGCAACGGTACTTTTTCAAACATAAGATTAAGCAACGACGAAATCGTGACGTCGATAGAGCCGATAGATAAGGGACCCCCACCCCCTTTTTTACCAACTCACAGCTCAGGACCGTAACCGCGTGATCGGAAACCCGACGCATTATAACAAAAATTCATATATTAAAATCTTCGTATTCAACATAATTTACATTAACCCATCTTCGAAAAGTAAGATAATTAAAACCGGTAAACGATGGAACCGAAGGAACGTTTGAATCGGTTACGAAGGACATTAAAAATGCAATTGACAATTTTTGAACAAGAAATTGACGGGGAGAAATTAGATGAAACAACATTAGTAGGTCGATTTAAGAAAATCACGAAACACTTAGAAGCATACGATCAGGCACAACTGGAGTGTGATGATGAGGATTTAGGGGAAGAAGAAATACAAGAAGTAACGTTAATATTACGCCAGTACCATGCAATAGAAGCGAGAGTTCACCCAAATCCAGTACCCGCGGCTAAGATCCCGAACGATAGCAGCATAATTTCAAATCAGACGAGTACGACCGAACGACCGATTAAATTAAAACGAATTGAGATACCTAAATTTGATGGAAGATTAGAAAAATGGTTAGAATTTAAGAAAGGTTTTTTAACTCTGATAGACGCGCGGACCGACATATCCGATCTAGAAAAACACGCCTATCTTCGAGATGCATTGCAGGGCCGTGCACTCGAAGTGATTACACTATATTCAGGGGACGGGTCGAATTACAAACTCGCGTGGGAAGCATTATTAGAAAAATACGATAGAAAACGCGTACTGCTAGCAAGACTTCTCGACGCGATTCTGGATTTAACACACTCCGAGGATGATTCGGCAAGAGGGATTCAGAAACTCATAAGAGATACGGAGGCATATCTCAACATGATTGATTCGTTTAACGAGCCTCATGCCCTAACAGTGCGCGTTATCGAGCGCCTTTTACCTCGTCGCGTTCGGGAAGAATGGGATCGACAACTCAATTCGGACGATTACCCTACCCTCAAGGAACTTTATAAATTTTTAAAAGAGATAGACCACCGATACAGTGCTTCAGAGAAGCTAACGACGGATATTAAGGACGAACCCCGCGAAAAACGTAAACATATCCAAACGAACACATTACAATCGCGAAAACGACAGGACACTTATCTTACGCATTCGGCCCCCATTAGTACATCGCACACCTGCATCCTTTGCGAACGAGTTGAACACCCGTTGTACCGCTGTCCTAAATATAACGACATGACGATAACCAACAAATGGGAGGTAATTCGAAATTATAAAATATGTCAAAACTGTTTGCGAAAGCATCGAGGTGCATGCATATCATCGAATTGTCGAATATGTCATCAACCACATCACACATCCTTACACCGAACCGATAATGAGAACATACCTTCGACGTGTGACCCCACATCTTCAAAACAGGAAACACTCGCGTCAGCATCCCAACAAACCTCGAATCCACATAACTAACTCCTATATTCTGTCTCTCTCTCCACGTCGTCACGCTAAATACACCGAATCCATTACTTATAATCGCGACGTACTGCATTTAAAAGAGGTGATAGAACTTTGAGACAATAGATATAAACAGAATCCTTCTTAATAGTATATTACTAGTCGAGCACATCATACAGGATACATTCGTAGAGCATTTATTACGATCTCATAACGGACGGATACATACATTGAACTCAACTCGATCACATCCGGTGCAGCATCAGTATCTTTTACCATCATCCGGAACTTAAAACAGTACGCGAAAGACGAAAGCGCCAATCACACGTTCAAAGCCGAAATTCTAATTAGAGATTTGCACATAAATAACTTTATCACGAACATCTAACCTATTCAATCACGCCGATATATCTTCGCGAAAGAGTTACGAAACATCATATTTTGTCGGAAATCGCGAGATCGAACCAGAGAACATGTTTCTGCAGTTTTTAACTATACGCGACTTTGAAAACTATAACACGGTGCAGAGGATGGATTGACCCTTTGAGTACAGAATACTTTCTCGAACAGTATAGATCTCGTCTACGATGAATAACACATTATAATATAGAAGACCATCTAGTTGATATTTCATTATCTATTCGGCATTGAATGAAACATTTTTTATTGTCAATATATTGTTTATTCACCTGCTAGAATTTGAAATCACTGTAATTTGATAATTATAATATATTTGGATATTCACAACCAGAAATTTAAACGAATCATAAAAAGGATTATAGAATCATGGAAAGGCTTCAGTACATATTTTTACGAAATTAACATTAACACATTGATATTGAAGAAAATAATAGTCAACCCAATATCTCTTGCATACGATAAATCTCAAACAATTATCAACATATAATCCGATGTCATATTTTTTACGTTCAGATGGTGTATCATTCCTTCTTTGCCGTCTTCTAAAGACAACACAATAGAAATAATTGCCGAAAATATACGTTTGACTATAGCACTCAAAGGGTTAAGACGCATTCGTATCGGAGAGAAGACTTGACCGCGGAAAAAATAGGACGTGTATTAAAAATTAGTCCAAGACGAATAAATTTGCGCCGAAAGGGAAAGATTAACCGATTCGGGGGGAGCGGTTATCAATGAATTAGATTAAATTTCAGTTGGGGACCGATTAAGAAACGCGAAATTAACTTTCCAGAAGAAATGTCTAACATCTGTACCATTTCGCAACCTCAATGACCAATTTCATCATTTAAAATACCCACACCGATATTCGGACCACCATTTATACGATATGATAACGATATTAATTTCAACGAAATAAGTTATCAATAAAAGATTTGTAGACTTAATCAACTCTGTTAAATGCAAACGAAAATACACAACTTCATAACAGGTAGGAGAAATATTCGACATATCAATCCTCCGCTTTCATCCCACCTAGGATGGCTACGGGAACTATCATTCATCTATCAAACACCATCCCAAATAAGTCGCATAAGAACTTTGTTCACTTATGAAGAATTAATTACACGAACGATTGAAATCAAAACAATATTAAACTTACAACCTCAACGATTCCATAACACTAACTCCAACATATTTTTTAGTGGCAAACCATTTCAATGATACTTAAAGTGAGACGACAGCGGGAATTTCCTGGATGCACACTCTACAACCGATAAGGAGACTCGAATCGAAACCGTAAAAACCATACGAGAAAACAATCAAGCGCAGCGATTGTTTATATTTTATTCAATAATTTTAAATGTACTCTGTTGTATATGTTAACTGCAAACTCGAACCTCAGATAAATTCATAACTATCATTCTTGTACGTACAAGACGATTAGATCGCCTGGCCAGCGATATGCAATTCTATCAAACAATCTACGACCAAACTTTGTAAACTTTAGCGTAAGACATCACGATACACTTACTCGAATAAGAATATTATTGATCGGTACCCTCTCAACGGGGGGAGTATGTACGATCGGAATCGATCATAGCCGAAAATCGATTGTAACTAAAATACGAGATTTACTATGCGCCCACTAAATCGATAGAGAGTTACTAGTAACTAGCATCCATAACCCCACCACTCGACCGTCGAGTGAGGGCACCCTGCAGGGCACAATACGAAAGACACGCATTCTATTCAACCGCTGGACGCCTACGAGGACACTTGGAAACTAAACACCCGGAGACAACAAGCGAAAGGAGTATTAGAGAGGCAAAGAATTCATCTGTTAAGACGAATACGTCTTACAGATATACCCGGTGATAGACGTAGAGGAGATATACCCGGTGATAGACGTAGAGGCGATAACCCGGTAAAAGACGTAGAGGTGGTAACCCGGTAGTAGACGTAGAGGCGACAATTAACGGTGAGAGATATAATTTCTATTTCTTTCAACGAGATTGACCATCAAGGTTAATCATGACGAGAAGTTGATTACGGACACAATCCGTGATCCATCGTCGTCCATTGTATTAATAACAACCAGGGTTTTTTGCCGCAAGGCTTTTTCCCTGACGAGCCAATAAAGCATTGCACTTATTGGCTCAACCACGTGTTTAATTTAATTCTAATGCACCTTTTCACCCTCCTCATAATTAAGCTTAATCCAATCGCCGGAGGACTCCATGTTGGAGAAATTTTGGCAAATACAATGTCGATGACAAGTTTTTGTATCCTACTCGGTACCAACATATTTTTATTCCTACTGCTGATAATATGGACTTGAACTAATCCTTCTAGTAATAACCCCCAGTCTCTGCTCCATTTAAGCGTTCCATTGGAACACGATGTAGAAAGTCCGCTAATAATATTGTAAGATTCTTCATACTGGTAACCATGTAAAAGTAGACTAGAGTAAATATTTTCTTCGTCTAAAATTTCCGTTTCTTCTTTTAGTAAAATGATTTCTGGAATATATTTCTTCTCTGTTTCTGCTAAGCGAATAGTTCCAGAAGCTATCATAATTTCATCTTTGGTTTTTACTTCAAATTTTCCCGAACCTGAAAATTTACATTGTTTCAAATATTGTTTTAAAATATTATATTTATAGGATTGCTATTTATACCTTTAAATGTCATAATAGTAAAATGAATTTTGCCATTTCTAGGTACTTCTAGTAATTTATTGTAAATAATAATGTTCTCGAGTATAAAAGAGTTATTAGTCTTATGCGGTATAAAATTCGAGTAAATATTCAACCAACTTTAAATAGACAGCTGAAGAAATGATAACATTGCCGTTAATTTTAAAATTTCGTAAAAACTTGTATTTATCCGATTCCAAATCTACCAGTTCTTCAGTTTGTTGAGTCTCTCGCAATTTACCACCATCCACGTGCCTGTCAAACATACACAATAATAGTTTATACCATCCATTTGAGAAAAGTCTATTTTGTACTTACCAATCAAACTGTGTTCCCATCGAACAAGAGGAGAAATAGATGGGGATCTCTCTAGAAACAGGATAAGGAACTCTCTGATAGAGCTTCCCTGGCGTAATTGGAAATCCAAGATTATAAAGCTTTCCTAATGTGGATAAAATAAAGTTGCATTGTCCTTATGACCTCTTTTGGTAATGATAATTAATGCAACCACTGTCCAATGATTTTTTTGAATTGCCCAATAAATTAAAAGTATTTAGGTTATTTAATTTAAAAAAATTCTATTAAGAAATATTTTCTAAGGAAGAAGCCTGTAGAAGTCCATGGGGAAAATTTCAATCGTTATAGCGTTTTGTGGTAACATTGTTAATACTTCTTCGAATAAGACAGGAGAAAGCAGATTATTCGTATGATATTCCGGTGAGGAAAAGTGAGCTTTCATTAAATGCCACTCATTTTTTGGAATAGACGTGCATATCCAACGTTTACTGCGAGTTTTTGGTTGAGAGATTACTTTTTTTAAGTATTCTAACAACTTTGGACCAGCTGGAGAAATGTACCGACTATGAAAAGCAATATTACCAGTCGGCACGGTTTTAGCAAATATTCCATTACTCTAAAGAAAATATAATTACAGTTTCAAAATTTTAATATTTTAAATGTCTATGAAAAAATCTCTTCTAAGCATTACCTGTAATTCTTTTACAAAAGCTTTTATGGACTCGGTAGATCCACTTATGGTAGAACTATCGGGTCCATTATGACAAGCAACATCAATGTCTTCAGGACAAAATGTCGCAACTGTTTGTAACCCAGACCTACTGCGGCCATCGTTCCATGTATCAAATCACTTTCCACTGAAGCCAAACCACGAGAAAAGCGCTTAAAATCATTTCCTCAGCAGTAAAGCAACCATCTGCGTAAGAGAACCCAGCTCACCAACAGAATGCCCGATCATGTAATTCGGTTTCACGCCAACAGCATATAGAGTATCCACCAGACCGATCTATGTAACAATTATTCGAAATTATTCATTTAAAAAAAATAAACACTGCGCTGAAGGGGAAACATCAGATATATTATTACTTTATTGCTGCTATTCCCAGAAAGCAGTTTATAATATTATCGTATATTGTTGGATTTTGATCGCATATAATATGCACAATATCGTAACCTCGCGGTCTTAAAACTACATCACATTTTTTTATTGCTTCGGCAAAGATTGGTATTTTCATTAGTGATTCACCTAAAAGAGAATTTTACATTTATTATATATGAGGAGAGAGAGAGAGAGAGAGATGTAACATTTTTTTAATTATTTAAATATAAAATTTGTAGTACCCATTCCAGTCCATTGTGATCCCATCCCGAAAAAACGAACCAGATCTCTCGAGATTGAGCTGAAAAATTAGCTTGAACAATCTCTATCGATTGCTCTGAATCAGCTGCTTCAAAATCTGGAATTACTGTATACCCAGAATACAGAGAATTAGGAAATGGTTTCTCAGTAATATCAGTAATTAATTGAGCCAGTTCATCATCTCCTCTGCTCGAATTTAACTAAAACAAATAGAATATAAATCACGATCATTTTGCCTAATCACTTCGGTCGTAAAATAAATATCTTACAATATTAAAGATCGACGATATCATTTCCTGAGTTCGACAAGAAGCTACAAAAAGTCGTGGCATTATATGGTGAAAGTTTTCTCCTTTGCTTCTTTTTTGAATGACGTTTTAGGATAATGTGAGAGAAGGAACCGTTTAAAGCAGCTGTGTTAACAGCAGCGCAACAATCCGTCCAAGGTGTTGGTTCGGTAATTACTTTTACGCGTCCATCCCAAAGACATTGGGCTCCTTCTGGAGGCTCGGAATAATGAAGATTCGGTGGTATAACTCCGGTCTCCATAGCAATTAGTACCTAGAAATAAAAAATAAACAAATGTAGAAAATTAAACCAAATTTGTTTTGTTTTATATTTAATTTTGTCTTTTCAAAAAATTTACCTTGATTATCGAATTTATTGCATTATTATATGTGTTACCAATGTTCGACTTAACAGATCCTATTAAAAGAGGATTAGAAAGACTTCGATCTTGACCATAAACAAGATCTATTGCCTTTAATTCTTCGAGATCCATTGATTTTATTCCTGTACCATCGGCCTCGATATATGTTACGTCGCTTGGTTTTAGGCCGCAGTGTTTCAATGTCTGTTTCATTATTTAGCCTGAGATTCGGCTGTGGGAAATAGACACGTGTTTCTTGGAATTGCTTCAGTGTACTTAACAGAAAGATTAACGACCTCGGCATAAACCCGCTTTGCATTTTCGGCTCTTTGAAGGAAAATGGTTCCTACCGAGTCGCTTCTCGAGAATCCAGACGCTTTCTTATCAAAAGATCTATTTACCCCGTCTGTTGACAACAAACCTAAATAAAGAAATGCATAGAACAAAAAAATTATTCATAAATTACGAAAATTTAACTTGCTGTTCTAAGATTTGTAATTATCATAGAAAAAAAAATATAAGAAAATTGCCTTTTTGTCTTTACATGCAAGAACTGGAATAAATTATATCTAATATACTCTTATTTTACCTAATTCGTACAGTTGGTGAGATGTTTGGGGAAGTAAGCTTAATATACAACCACTAACAATCGCGTATTCGCAATCTCCAGCTTTTATAGCTTCGTACGCTTTTTGAATTGCTAATGAACTTGATGTGCAAGATGAATCGACAGTGCAGCTTGACCCGGTTAAACCCATACAAAACGAATAAATAACAAATCGTTTTATAATTTTCGCAACTCAAGAGAATTAAAATGCTTTGGCTGAGTCTCAGGAATGAGCTTGCGATGGAACTTTTTCTTCGGTTCCGTCAATCTTCAAGCAGTTATACACAGCTCGTGGCTTTGTAAATAGTAAATCTCTCTCTTTAGTATATGTGTTGATGCCAAATAAAAATGAAGACACGTATTTTAAAGTTTTATTTGTGTTGAAGGATCATTTACCAAGTGGTAATGTAAAACGAATGATGGTTGATTTTTAGTCTGCATTTATTAATGCATTTGGACTGTTTCCTCGGTGTTGATGTATCCGGATATTTTTTCCATTTTTCGCAGTGAGTTTGCCGTCAAGTGCAAAGTTTATGGTTGTAAAAACAGTACAATAACGATGTTAGGTTTGCTCTGAATGTGCAGATGTTAATGGCTATTGCTTTTGTGCCTAAACATGATGTATGTGCTTCGTTTGATGAACTGGTCCGGTGTAAATATTTTAAGAAAATGAAGTGGTTTTGAAGCCTTTAGTTAGTTACTTTAGTTACGTGGATTGGTGTTCCTTCACATAGCGGTAAGCGACGATTAAAATATTTTTCGTTTAGGCTATGGAATTGTCATGATGTTGTACTTCAAGATCTAATGAGGACAAACAATTCACTCGAGGGTTGGCACAACTCATTTAACGGTAAAGTTCGTGTTAATCATGCATCATTGTCCAAGTATATTAGTGTCCTGAAGTGTGAGCAGTCCATTACTGAATGTTTATTAGTGCAAATGAATACTAGGATGACGGTTGCTGCTAAAAAGAAGAGGATTTACGTGGACGTTGATTTACGGCTTAAAAATATTGTAACTGATTATGATCTAGCTAAAAAGTTACAGTTTCTTCATGATATTGCTGCTGTATTGTCATTATAATTTTTTTATCCATTAATTTTTCAGTTATTATTGATAATACCGAGATTAAAATAAAATGTCAGTAATTGTTCAATTTTTATCGTGTTCGACTGCCAAAGAAGTAGTTATTCTCAATCCCAACCTAATTGTCATAAGGCTGAATAGTCGCAGTTAAAAGGTCGTCAGTTGAACTATCACTCGGTTGAAAAGTCGTCAGTTGAAATGTCGCGGTTTAACAGTCGCGGTTGAAACGACGTTGGTTTAAATGTACAGAACCCTCACAGTCATGTCAATGGTAGTGGTCACAATGTTAGTTATATCATTCGCATTGTGATAGATAGCAATACCTCCAGCTCAAACATTTAATCGTTTGTATTGAATTAAACAATTGCAATTTGGTATACTAAAGGACTCATAATCATATAACTAAGTTTTTCTCAACATTAAAATTTGAGATTTTTGTATAATTGAATCAATCAGCAGTTCATCGGAGTGAACCCACTGACTTTGATAATAGAAAGTATCAAATTGATGATAATTGCTATCCGCTAAATTCATAACAATTTTTGTATCAATAATCACAGGCTGAGGCGATAGTGCAGAAGTCATTAGTAAATTTAAAGTTGATGGAGTACATAAAATTCATTCGCAGTCGATTGGTATGCTTGTGCAATTATTTTTTTTCACAGCCTATACGCATAACAACATTCTCCGTTGGTATCAGCTGGATCCGCAGAGATGTGGTATCGCGACTTGTCGATAATAAAATAAAGATTACGCAATCTCTTCCTGTAAAAAGAATGAAAGTTAATGCAATAAAAATAAATTTTACAATGTTTTAAATAAATAATTTTTAACATTATTATAATATTTGTTTCTCTCTCTCTTTTCTTAAACAATATTTCTATTTTTACCTATTAATAGATTCTTGTTAAAATTATTTTTTGTCGCTGTAGATGCATTCTATACAATAATTCACATGAAACCTCTGCGAATTAAAGAATCTTCCAATATAATATATTTCCTATTTATATTTTAAATTTGTAATAACTAGGATGCATTCCTTCTTCAATTTTTCAATAGAAAATAAATGCACATGGTTTCTTTGCAGTGTGGTAAAAAGAAGACGGTGTCTTCCAAAATCTTTCATGATTGCAGTGTTGTCAGCTTTTTCTTATCGTTGTGGAAAGTTATATGCTCTCTTTTCCAGTAAAATAATTGAAAACCTATGAAGAAAGAATAAGTTTATTATTGCTATAAATAAATATTTTTCAAGAAAATTATAATATTTGTTTTTTTCAGAAGCAAAATTTTATTTTTACCTTTTAACAGACACATGTCTTGCTTGTTTCTTGTAACTGCAGCTGCATTTTATTGGCATAAAAATTTAAATGGAATCTCTATGAAGAAGACATTAGTTGATGCAAGTCTACAATATTTTCTTGCAAGTTAATAAGCAATAATATCTCTTTCAATACCTGGTATGACGCTTGGAGAAACATTACGCACAAGTATAGATTTTCTTAATATATTGTATTTGCTATTAGTTTTTCAAATTTATAATAACTAAGATGCGTTCTTTCTTCACTTCCTTTGATAGAATATTAATAGATTTGATTTTCTCCCATTATACGTAAAAAGAAGGCGGTATCTTCCAAAATCTATCATGATTGCAGTGTTGTTAGCTTCTTCTCATTGTTGTTGAAAGTTATACGCTTTCTCTTCCAGTAAAATAATTGAAAACATATGAAGAAAGAATAAATTTAATAATGCTATAAATAATTATTTTTTAGGAGAATTATATAATGTTTACCTTTTTTAACAGATTCTGATATTGATTATTCCTTGTAACTGCAGCTACATTTTTTATTCGCATAATAATTCACATAGACTCTTTACGGAGGAAACATTAGTTGAAAGAAATCTTTATATCGTGAACCATTGAAAATGAAATTTATATGCATAAATCCGATGCTGTAGTGGAGTCTTTTTCTTGGATGTTTTACAGTTTTTGTATATGGAATAAAAAGTGTAGAACCGCATACTTATCTAAAATTATTTAAGAAAATAGTTTATGTATGAAAAATAAAAAAACGCTAAGGCCGTCGCGGGACGCCTGGCAAACGTGAGACAACGAAACTATTTTGTACACGAAATATCTATGAAAGACGATTTAATATTAAGAAATCAAAATTAAAAAAAGTATAACTTCAAAAATCATAAATTAAAAAAAAAATTAAAAATTTCTTAAAAATCGAGACAACTCAATTTGTTTATGTCAAGTTCCTCTAACATGGAGTCCTCTGGCGATTGGATTAAGCTAATTATGAGGAGGGTGAAAAGGTGAATTAAAATAAATAAAACACTTGATTGAGCCAATAAGTGCAATGCTTTATTGGCTCGTCAGGGAAAAGCCTTGCGGCATAAAAACCCTGGTTGGTATCAAATACAATGGACTAATTCTCGTCACGATTAACCCGGATGGGCAATCCAGTTGAAAGAAATAGAAATAATATCTCTCACCGTTAATTACGCCTCTGTCTAGTATGTGAATTCTTTGCCCTTCTAATAATGCTCTCGCTCGTTATCTCCAATTATCCTCGTAGGCGTCCAGCGATGGAATAGCCCGAATGTCTTTGGTAATGGGCCCTGCAGTGTGCACGCACTCGAGGGTCGAGTGGTGGGGATATGGACGCTAGTGTCTAGTAACTCTCTATCGACTAGGGCGCGTATTATGAATATCGATTTTGGTTACGATTAATTCCGATCGTACATACTCCCCCCGTTGAGAGGGTACCGATCAATAACATTCTCTTTCGGGGTAAGTGTATCGTGATGTCTTACGCTAAAGTTTACAAAGTTTGGTCGTAGATTGTTTGATATAATTGCATATCGCTGGCCAGGCGATTTATTCGTCTTGTACGTACAAGAATGATAGGTATGAGTTTATCTGACGTGTCGATGTTTCGCAGTTAGCATATATAATGTAGTACATTTAAAATTATTGGATAAAGTATAAACAGTCGCTGCGCTTGATTATTTTTCTCGGACGGCTTTTACCGTTTCGATTCGAACTTCCTTATCGGTGGTAGGGTGTGTATCCAGGATACATTCCCACTGTCGTCTCACTTTAAGTATCATCGAAAATGGTTTGCCACTAAAAAATAAGTTGGAGTTTGTGTTATGGAATCGTGGAGGTTGTAAGTTTGATATTGTCTTGATTTCAATCGTTCGTGTAATTAATTCTTTATGAGTGAACAAAGTTCTTATGCGACTTATTTGGGATGGAGTTTGATATATGAACGATGGTTCCCGCAACCATCCTAGCTGGGAGGAAAACGGAAGATTGATATGTCAGGTATATCTCCTACCTATTATGAAGTTGTATATTTTCGTTTGCATTCAACAGAGTTGATCAAAGTCTACAAATCCTTTATTATATAGCTTGTTCCAACGAAATTGATATCGTTATCATATGGTATAAATAGTGATCCGAATATCTGTGTGGGTATTTTGAATGATGAGATTGGTGATGAGGTTGCGAAATGGTAAATATGTCAGACATTTCTTCTGGAAAGTTAATTTCGCGTTTCTTAATCGGTCCCCAACTCGAATCAAGTCTACTTCATCGATAACTGCTCCCCCCGAATCGATTAATCTTTCCCTTTCGGCGCGAAGTTGTTCTTCTTGGACTAATTTTAATACACGTCGTTCCGTGTCTATTATTTCCACGGTCAAACTTTCTCTTCGATACAAATGCGTCTTAACCCTTTGAGTGCTATAGTCGAACGTATATCTTCGACAATTATTTCTATTGTGTTGTCTGTAGAAGACGGCAAAGAAGGAATGATGCACCATATGAACGTAAAAAATATGATATCGGATTGTGTGTTAATATTTGTTTGAGATTTATCGTACGCAAATGAGTTATTAGTTTTACTATTGTTTTCTTAAATATCAATGTGTTAAATATTAATTTCCTAAAAGTATATATTGAAAATAAAAAATGTTTCATTCAATGTAGAATAGACAAAGAAATATTAACTAGATGGTATTCTATATTATAATGTGTTATTCACCGCAGACAAGATCCATACTGCGCGAGAAAGTCTTCTGTACTCAAAGGGTCAATCCATCCTCTGCACCGTGTTATAGTTTTCAATAGTCGCGTATAGTTAATAGCTGCAGAAATACGCTCTCCGACTCTACCTCGCGATTTCCGATAGAATATGATGTTTCGTAACTCTTTCGCGAAAATATATCGGCACGATTGAATAGGTTAGATGTTCGTGATAAAGTTATTTATACAAATCTCTAGTTAGAATTTCGGCTCTGAACGGGTGATTGGCGCTTTCGTCTTTCGCGAGCTGTTTTAAGTTCCGGATGGTGATAAAAGATACTGATACTATACCGAATGTGACCAAGTTGAGTTCAATGTATGAATCCGTCCGTTATGAGGTCGTAATAAATGCTCTACCAATGTATCCTGTATCGTGTACCCGACTAGTAATGTACTATTAAGAAAGATTCCGTTTATATCTATTGTCTCAAAGTTCTATCACCTCTTCTAATGCGGTACGTTTGCGATTATAAGTAGTTGATTCAGTGTATTTAGCGTGACGACGTGGAGAGAGAGACAGAATATAGGAGTTAGTTATGTGGATTCGAGGTTTGTTGGAATGTTGATAGTCGGAGGTTCTGTACCCCAACATTGGAAGAAAGCTTTAATGTCTGTATCGTATTGTTTACGTATTTCACCTTCGATTTCTCGGATCATCATTACTCCCAAAGCGGTAAATGTCAAGATATGAGCACGCATCGCACGAGCATAAGCATGCCCCGTCAACATCTTTTTCACTGATGCTGGAGCGTATGTTACTGCCCAGATGTCTTCAAGTCCGCTGCCATTCATAATGTGACCGATTGAGCCCAAGTAGGACATGAGCAAGTTGAACCCACCTAAGCGAACCACAACGTCTTTCAGTGTATCCTGTGATGCAGCAACAATCGCACGAGCTTTATAGTACAATGGTTGGTCGAATGTAACAAAACACGTTTTCTGATTAATTTTACGAGCCTCAACTAGAGCGGTGCGTAAAGCTGTGTTGATAGTGCTCATATTGGAAGGAGGCTGATTGATGAAAGGCAGACAAACAACTTTGGAAACATCATAAGTGTTATCAGTCGTTAAAACCTCCATATAACCTCTCCAACTCGGTATATTTTCTATGTTGCAGTGCTTTGCCCATAGATATGTCGAGTATGCGGCTGGCAATACGGGCGAATCTATGGAAAAGAGTTTCTTTGTGTCAGCGTATTGGATATTTTCCAATCCGTTTGAATGTCCTGTCCATGGTATGGTTCTCACTATGGTCTTTGAAGCTATCGTTGCTGCTGATATATTTGTGGCTCTTGTCAATTTTTTCGTCCGACCTTCATAGCTTATTTTCTCCTCCGGCGTGTAGACAGCTATTCCACCTAAGCTGTGGAAAGTATGATGACCATCTAAAGTTACTACATTGTGATCGGTATTATCAAAGACATGCTGCACACAAACATCGTCCTCAAGTTGGAATTTTGGTGGATCCATGATGATCGATGCCTCGTATTGTTGCAGTTGATAATATGACACGCAGTAGCCTAATTTATTAAGGATGTCGATAATCAACTTTGATCCGCATTTGCGATGAATGTAAATTCCGAGTGCCAGTTGTAGATGCGATATGAAGTCGGAACGTCGTATGAGAGCTATAATAGAATGGACTATTGCACTTCGTTGCACGAAATGTCGGTCTTCATCGTCGTCGACATTTTTCTGTGAATTCGATATAACAAGTCGATCAATAAGTATACGAAGAAGTGGAGGAATGTCTCGTTGAACTGAATTGAGAAATTTTCCAGCTGGCTGATAAGAATTGGTCTCGTAATCGTAATTCTCGACATCTTCTCGGACGATCTGTGCTGCCATGCTTACAATTGCTTCTCGCTGTTTGAAAGTGAGGGAATGCGGATTACGATACCAGTCTTCACAAAACTTGGCTGCACTGAAGCATTTATAAAATATCATTGTTTCACGGCCTTTGAGCCGATCGATGTAGATATCTTCTCCGAAAAATTCCGCCAATTTTCGATATAAAACATCTCTTGGAATACATATGCTGCCCTGAAGATTGAGTAATTTATTCGCTGTGAATTTTCTTTTTTGCGAATTTTGTATGTATTCCGCAATGTATTGAAAATCAGACTCTATTTTCTCAAATCTTAAATTACATTTCGGCGTGTCGGTTGGTATTTTCGTAAACAGCAAGTAACATTTTAAGTGATATCGTGCGCCTACAGCAACTACAGAATCGACATCTTTCAATCGATGTTGCACATCAATGCTCATGTCATCGTCTCGCTGTTCAGCTATATTGAGAATCTTTTCCTTCATAAAGTCGTTCTGTATCACGGAGCCTTGTTTGCCCTTTGCTTTCCATGGACGTGCGCATATTAAGCACAAGTCACGGAAATTGAATTCATTTTCCGTGGGAGCCGATTCAGAAAGACTCGCTGACATACTAGGTGTTTCCGCAGAAGATGTTGATGAAGCTTTCAATTTTGCTACTCTTGCGACCACACTTTTGATTGTCGCCTTTAAGTACCGTTTGCGGCACGAGTTATGCACGACAAGCGGGGTACGACTGCTAAAAACCTCACATTTTCCATCGCCAAGTTCTTTACTTTTCTCAATTAATGACCTCAGACCCTTTTCTCCAACGGTGTCGACTTTCGACGTTGCACACTCCAGTGCTTCATCGCATATGTTGCATACCTTGTCCGCATCCATGAATAGTTCACTAGTCAACAATTTATTTTATTATTTAAGTCTTGACGACTATGATACAATTATTTTAATACTTGATTTGGGCTGTATAAATGTTCGAAAGAGAATATTTTAATGTTTAATGTTTACTGTTCGAATGCTAAAAGACCACAAACTGTGCTTAGTGTAGGACTATATGAGAAAGTTGTTGTTATGAATTTAAAGCACGCGACGTCTCGAACAATGTCGTGTGAGTCTAAACAAACGTAGATAAGGAGAGGGAAAAGCGGTTAATTTTTCAAAGAAGAAACAAAGAGACGTTAGGGCATTACAGGTAAATAGAGACACAAAGGAAGTTCGAAAAGTGTGATTCGAAAAGTTCGTTGGAAATAAAGAATGTACCGCTACACAAAGAGTATTTCTATTCCCTTTGTGTCCTGTATCCTTTTTATAACAGTATTATTATTAACAGTACTATTATAATTGTATATTAAAAAAATTTGTGAAAATTAAACTTACCTTAATATATATAATATTATTCACTATGTAATATAATATAATATAATTCTATTGATATATAATATTTATATATTATTATAATATGATTAATATAATTTCTCTTATACAAACTTTTCTTCTCTGTATTAAATTATTAAATTCTCTTTAACGAACTTTTAGAAACTAAATACGTTATCACTTTTCATTGCCTTATATACCGTCATAGAGGCGCGTAGATCATACTTTGCGCGCGAAGTTTAAAGAGAATATATTCCCTTCAGATATATATATTATTCAAAAAACACATTCGAAGTGTGTAGAAACAGCATACAAAACTTACACAGCACTAGACTTTTGCAAACCGAGTAACGTAATGTGAACTCCCGTCATGAATAGTAAAGATTCAGCGCCTGACGATTTGTTAAAAATGGTAGGTTCTCAAAAAAAAATTTGAATAGATTAAATAATTTAATGGTGAAACAAGTCGAATAAGTTAATTCTTGAAATAAAAAATCCTATAATTTTGTTAAATGTGAACCATATAGCGTTTCTCTTATAAATTGAATACCAACATTATCTTTGTTATACTTGATTCGATAAAGAACCAAAAATTAGACTCAATGATTTTTCAAAAAATTCACGAATTTTTAAAATCTATACCGTTCGACTAATGTTTCGCGAATTTTGAACGAACTATACAAAAAATCATATACATTCTCTGCGCACGCAAATTCTTAATCTTTTTCCTTACATGTTTCCTACATGTCTATGTTTAGGTACAATGTGCATGTTTAGGAAACTGTAGAACCTTAAGGTGCAGCTGCCGAAAAACTGGGGTGCCTTGCTCTGAAATGTGCAAGAATTGCAATGGGCAAATGTGCTCAAATATTTATAAAAATAAAGAAGACAATTCCTCAGAAATTATAGAGGAAGACAAAGACGAGGATGCATAAAATATGACAAAAAATAATATTGACGAGCCTCTCGAGGTTTAAAATTATTAATATTTTTTATAATTACCTTCATTATAATATACGAAAATATACAAATAAATTTTTGTGAGGCAAAGAATTTATATCAATTAATTATTCTAATTAATTTTATGGCGAGACACAAAATTAATTCATTATTTTTACTCTCAACTAAATAATAATAGTTTCTGTTAAAATGAATTATTTTTTTTTACTCAAGGTTCATTATTTTCGACAATAAATAAAGAAACGGCGTGCCATAAGCATGAAGATTCGATTTAAAAATGCCGCGCTTATACGCTGATATATATAGATATACAAAACGCTCGACGCTCGAAGGCCAAGACGTAAAATTCTGGCTACCAAATGAAAAAATAGAAAGAGAGAAATATCGGTTTTCTTTCTCAATCGCACTCGTATACAAAACGCTCGACGCTCGATGGCCAAGACGTAAAATTCTTGCTACCGAAAGAAAAAATATAAAAAGAGAAATATCAGAACGCTCAACAATCGATGGCCAAGGACAATAATACTCGTTATCGCATGATAAATAAAAAGAGAGAAATATTGTTTTGTTCTCTCACTCGCACTTTCATTCAAGACCGAGAGTCCCGAAGATTGCCGAAGATCCTTCGTTTGTGTATTAGTGCACACGGACGCTCGTACGCATACTAGCCCGCTCGCGTGTAAAAGCCGACTGAGAGGCGGGACTTGCTTCCCCACTCTTACAATTATTTTCCCATCTTCAATCCAATTTTATTCGCTTATTTTTGAAATACGAAGATAACTCATTGAACATTTTTTATGTATATTTTAATTCTCTACAACTTTTATTTGAAACTTTTTTCGATTAAATGCCTAGATTCTAAGATAAAGTTATTTTGACCCTTTTTTACCTTTTTACTCAAAAACGGCACTTTCCACCTAAAATAAATTAGCACCATTCGATTCAGCGTCGTCTATTTACCCTTATGTCAAGTTTGCACTTTCTTTCTTGAGATATGAAGGAAACGGCCCGCGTTGACTGGACTATAAAAAAAAAATTCCCTCCAGAAAAAACGCAAGGATCAGTCTGAAAGTTGGACTAAAATTAAAAGTGTTGCTTTGACTCGCTGAAGAAACACTTGTAGCGCTGCGTTATCTAAATCTCTAAATTTCTAATTTTTCACTTTTTGATATCCCTAAGCAGAGAAAGGATTTTAAGTGCGTAAATTTTACCGTTATATCTTTTTCAACATATAATACGAATTATATGATCAAAATCTAGGATTCTTCAATTATATATAGCCTATGCAATATTCAACTTCGCCTAATACAATTAATGAACTGATTGAATATGTTCGGAACGCTTATTATAAATTAAACGGAGAGATGCTTGATGATATTTATGTAATATTACAAACGTGTATGAAATTAAAATAAATCAGTTGAATTAAGCAAATTATATAAGGGCTGATTATAGTTTTAAAATTTATTTAAATATATTAGTGGTGAACAATCTGACAACCTAACACGTCCAATCAATTCGGAATTAATTATTCTCTTTTCTCATCATTTTTTGAGCTACGATTTTTCCCGCACACTTTGTCCTTTCTCTTGTTCTAATTTATATAAATTATTAATTTTCTTCTTCTTCTTCTTCTTTCTTTAGTTTAGGCAAGTTGCCTGTTCTGTAACGACGTTTTTCTGCCTATTGCACTGCTAAATTGTCGCACCATCGTTTTCGTGGGCGCCCCGTGCTTCTGCGGCCTGCCGGTGACTTATCCCGTGCAATTCTGACAATTCTTCTGTTGTCCATTCTATTGATGTGTTCGTTCCATTCTTTTTTTCTTTTTAGTATCCACTCGTTGATGTTTTCCACTTTGCATGTTCTTCTTATATCTTCGCTTCTCTCTCGATCTAGTAGTGTTTTTCCAACTATTCTGCTAAGAACTCTCATTTCGGTTGTCTCTAGTAACTGTTTCGTTTTCGCCGTGTCTGGTCGAGTTTCTGCGGTATGTGACATAATAGGTCTTACCATTGCCTTGTAAATTCTTGCTTTGGTCTCTATGTCAATGTTTTTGTTTCGCCATATTGTGTCATTCAAACAACCCGCTATTCTGGATGCCTTCATTGTCTGTTCTCTTACCTCTGCTTCAACATCACCATATCATGAGATTTCTATTCCTAGGTACTTACATCTCATTTCCTGCTGAATAACCTTCCCTTCAATTTCCAGTTTGCATCTTAACGGTGTCTTTGATGTTGTCATGCATTTTGTTTTCTGGGCCGATATTTTCATGTTGAATGATTTGGCTATGCAGTTAAATCGGTGTAGTAGACGTTGTAGATCATCCTTATTTTCGGCCACTAATACAGCGTCATCAGCATAGCATAGGATGGTTATTTCTTATCTGCCCATTTTATATCCTTTCAGCAGTCTTACGTTTCTTATTATTTCGTCCATAATGATGTTAAAAAGCAGGGGACTTAGGGAATCCCCTTGTCGGATACCACGACCTGCATCAATCAGTTCAGTCAAGGCGCCATTTATCTTTGCTTGGATCTTATTATTTCTACAGATGTCCTCTATGGTCTTGATAAGATTGTTCGTAATTTGCCGGTTATAAAGGAGGTGTATAACATCCTTTAACTGAACTCGGTCGAATGCCTTTTCCAAATCAATGAAACACATATATGCTGGCCTGTTGTATTCAATTGATTTTTCTGTTATTTGTCTTATGATGAAAACCGCGGCTGTGCACGATCTGCCTGATCTGAATCCTTGCTGTTCGTCTTCTAGATTTGTTAAGCTGTTAATTTTATTCGTTATAATCTTTGTTGTTAGTTTTAATGAAGTGTTTAAAAGGTTTATTCCCCTGTAGTTTGTAGGCAGCTGTTTGTCTCCTTTTTTAAACTAACTATAGTTGTGCTAGTGCGCCATTCGTCAGGTATTTGTGTTGGCATAGTATTTTTTGGATTAGGAATGTTAGTTGTTGTGTGAGACGTTGGCCACCATATTTTATTAACTCGTTTTGGATGCCATCTTGCCCTGAGCTCTTCCTATTCTTTAGTCTTTGAATAGCTGTTTCTACATCACTGGGCTCAATTTGTATGTCGCTTTTGGTTATTATTTCTGGCGTATTTAGTTCCGTTTGAGGTTCTTCTGATTTATAGAGCTCTGTTAGATAGTTAATCTAATTTTCTTTTGTGATCTGGTTTGTTTCTATCATTTCATTGACCTCCTTTCTTCGATTTCTAATAAATCGCCAGATTTGTTTTTGGAGTCCATAGAAGTCACTCTCCATTCTTTTCGAAAAAATCTCCCAATAATGTTGCTTTGTTTGCCTTACTAATGTCGCTGTTTGATTCGGATTCGTCTATACGTTTCGTATGACTCAGGTGTTCTTAATGTCCATAGTTAAGGTATGCCTTTTCTTTTTTTTGCATATTTTCTTAATCTCTGGGCGGAACCAAGGAGTTTTGATCATTCTAGCCCGGTTTTTTACAGTTCGTGTTCCCAGGGCTTCATATGCAGCTTCTAAAATGTTGGTTCTTAGTTTCTTCCAGGCTATGTTTAGTTTATCTTCTTCTTTTATGGGTTTTTTTTCGATTTTTCTTTCAACCTGTTCTCGTATAGTTGTTTGGTTGATAAGTTCCATAGTGACTCGATGTTTTTTTCAATTCTTGAGTTGCTCGTGCAAGATTTCTTTGGGGTTTAAACTTCATTCTTATTTTTGCTAATAGCAGGCTATGATCGCTTCCTACATTCGCGGAGTTTAACGTCCTTTAACTCCTAAATTATAACTCACAATTGGTTTTATCTCACGTAGTAACAGTGCAGCTACTGGTACAAACGACGTAGCCCCTAACAATGTAATCTAAAATATGTATATCAAATAGCGAGTAGTGTAACAAGTGCTCACAATCACAGTTAGTAATTTACTATCCATAACTTTTGAGATGTGCTTACAGCATTAACACTACAATTATACGAACTAAGTTAGTCGAATTACTGGTTCAAGTAAAGCTAGTTTCTATTATTGTATATTATTTTTTTAATATAATATGTTAATTGTAGGTAAATTTTTAGCAATATGTTGTTAAATCTGAATTGACATTGAATAGATACTTAAAAAAATATTAAAAGTTTGTATTTAATACTATTATTTATTTTAATTTTAATTAAATTATATACCAGTCAAAAATATTAGTTTAAATGAAGTGAGTCTCTATTTTAATTTTTTTTACAGTATAAATATTTATATCTTAATTACGCTTTTATAACAAATTTTTTACTGACATTAAATGAAAGTTAAAAAATATGTAAATAAACATTTATATTTATATTTTCTTTTTAATTTTCTTTCAAATTATTATGTGGTTAATTTAGTTCCTGCGTTGTACGTGTTGTTGCCATTTTTTTCCGTATGAATTTTCTCATTACATGCAAGCGTTTTGAAACAGTCATTGAAGAAGCACTTAACTCTTTCAAAAATTCTAAAATCGTCTGAATTGAATTTTAATTGAGTGATTTTTGCAATTCAAAATTTTTTAATTCTTTAGCTATCTGAGACTTCTTTTTTTTCACGTCAAAATCACTCTTTTAAAAGCGTTTAAACAATATTAAGAAATCCAACCCGCTAAGATTGAATCTCTTTTAACAATGTATATGTTACCGTTAAAGCTCGAAAATCGTTAATGTACACATTACCTTGTTAATCTACAGTAATTAATTAATTCCGTTAACGAGCGGAACAAGGTTTTAACATTTTACCTAGTTAATGTACACATTAAAGTAAGTTGCTAGTCGTAGAAAAATTGCTATGTAATTAAAGAAAAAACAATATTAAGATTGCATTAATAATTAGGCATAATTTTTGGTAATGTTAAGGAGGATATTATCGTATTTATTTCTTCTATATAAATCACAAACACACGCACACACTTATCGTAAAAACAATACATAATTTTCGTCGCTTATATTACTCATTTTCCCTCTATCATCTTTTGTATTTTCTCGCATTCTTAATCGAAGTTTCCCGACCATTTCCGATCATATAAAACTCAGATTCTTCCTTACTTCCGGATCGAGAATATTCGGAAGGTTTCAGTACGACCAAACATCAGGCGATTATCTCAAGCAACGTCGCCTGACAAACGAAACACTCGTACGCAACAAAAGAGTCGTATTTAGTCTCCTAGCAACCTTTTCTCACACATACAACACTATTCACAGCAAATAAGTTCGTATATCCTGAAAACTGATTCGTTGTGGAAAGAAAGTGACTAGTCAAGGAAGTGGGGACAGGAATAGGCTTATAAAGGGATCAGGGAGCGAAGCGAGACATTTTCGTTTGTCTTCTTGGATCTTTCGCTTCTGTGTTTCGTTATTAGTGTAATCTGCTTTGTTGTAAAGTCAGTGAATTTTTTTTTTTAAGTAGTCGTTCGTGAAAGAATAAATTTGAAGACAATCGAATTTGAGTGAATATATTTTAGTAAAATTAGTTATTTTACCCGCGACTAATACTGTTCTGTTAGTGTTTATCGAAGGTGTGCCAGAGGCCCAAATCCACGAGCTACTACAGAAAAGGTGAGAATCTTATTTTTATTTTTAATATATGTGCGCAGCTCTGTCCTTTCTTGAACCACATATTTTTTGGTGCTGTTTTATGTTAATAACAATTCAAAATCAATTAAAAAATGTCGAAATTATCACTTGTAAGCTTGTTTTCGTCTATAGTATTATTATTTTAGTGCATCGAATAAATTATCAATCAAAATGTACTTTAAATTTAATTTCATTTGTTTTCTGCACGCTCATTTTGCAATTATTTTATGTATTATAATTCATATTATAATTCTCATAAAAAGACTGTAAATATAATTGTTTTAAATGATATTTTCCTTACAAATTAAAACACGACTTTTCAAATAATAAAATACTTTGCAACATTATAAGGAATGATGAAAAGTTACCGATGTATGGCTATAATAACCGATTGATTTTTACGCTAATTATAATCACCGATGAATTCTTTTCGCTATCATTTGTTAGGGGAATATACGAGAATTCGTTATCAGGAATGTAACAAGAAATTTATTTTTAACTTCGTTATATCATCGATTGAGTTGAAGAAACTTTAAGACTACTTGTATGCAATATGTTAACATTGTGATAAAATACTAACCGATTTTCTGCTTAAACTACTACTTCTTACTTCTCTATCGTTTTTCATTTATCGTCTATTATTTATCGTCTATCATTTATCGTTTATTGTCATTTCTTTCTGCGTCTTTTTTCTTTAATCTTCCTTTTCTTCGATATATCTGCTCCGCTCCATCGCAGGTAACATCGATGTGTATGGCGCTCTTTCCTCGGTTACGTACGCGAAAGTACGCCACATACTTTTTCATACTTATAATTATATATTATTCAACACGACAAAAGAAAGATCATTCCTGTAGCCTTAACTTTCAAGAAAATCGTCTTTTGATTTAAAAAATCTCTATATGCGCAACTTTCAATAGCGATTGTTTCTCTATTATTACGTCTCTAAATTTTTGTCTTTTCTTTTTTTCTTTTGTTGTTTTCTATATTATATTCATTCCACGAGATACGAAATACGCTTCCTGTTCATTTCTAAATTTTTTTTTATCCTTACAATTTTTTAAATTATTTCTTGATCACACTTTTGTCTATTTTTCTCCACAGTCAAATAGATTTACATAGTTCGATCGTGTCATCGAATTCCTTTGTTAAATTCAAGTATCTAATTTCTTTTGGGATTAAAATTTCATGATC